>NC_045158.1:9677722-9935222 GCF_900700415.2 Clupea harengus | reverse complement strand
TTTTTTTCAATGCCTCTGCAAGTGTTATATCTGTAAAAAAAGAGAGTTAGCAGAAAATGCATTTGTCAAACACATAGTCTTTAAAGCCACCACTGTAAAACCAACGTCTTTTACTACAAAGTCAAGGCACACGGAGCAAAAAGTGAAACTATTAATCGTTGTTTTAATAGGCATTTGTATGTGAAGAGAATTATCAGAGTATTTATGTTTGCAAATGAAGATATATACTGTACTTAGAGGATACATTTATTTATTTTGCTGGATTCACATAAAAGTTACAGGTAGCAACTGCCTTTTCATGTGTACTATATTTGAAGTATGGTGTGATTTTAATTCTGATTTATTTATTTGTTTCTATGTTTGGGAAGATATCACACACACACATTACTATGATGGGCATTGTCTTTTTACCATTTTCTCTTCCCTAGCTTTAAAGGACTAATTTTCTTAAGCATCAACCTGACGTGTTTATAGGGAACAGAGAGTGAGATTCACCTACAGTTTATAGGCAACATTCATCTACCGTTCATCTACAGCCATCCATTCCCATCCGTGATCCACTGAAAACCATCTGAACAACCCAGAACCAGGGACCTTTTCTGATGGCCTCAGTCAAAAACTCAATGTATATACTGTTTTTAAAAAGTACTCGAAGTGCACGAATCAGTTTGTTGATGTACTGCAACTGTCAATTCAGTGTATGACTTTTACTACCTGAAGGGGCCAAATTCGAAGAGGTGGATTCTCACACAAATGTATATGTACTGGCCAGGCAAAACACAGAAAGAAAGAAAAAAAAAGATGAATTCACATGTGTCTCACATTTCTAGTGACCTTATTTCATGTTGTGGCGCATTTTTGCTGTGGCTTGGCCAGGATTTTTTTTGTTTTTTTGTTTGTCTTGGCATCGCATTAGAACTAGGGACTTTCTCCATTGACACAGAGGAAGACCATCCCTCCTGCCACCCTCCCCTCTTCTTTGTGCTCTGGGTTATGTCTAATGTGTCCTCTGGAAAAATAAAAGACATTTGCAACCCGCCTTTTTGTCACTTGCAGCGTTTTCTCTTGTGCTGACAGAACCTGCTGCCTTCCAAAACGACTATATTACATGTCCTTTCAGAGTCTGTTTTAATGCCTCTCGATCACTACTGAATGTGAAGCTAGTCAAAGTCTGGCCTTAGTCCTGAACAGGTGGAGCCCAAAGGCAACATCAGTGTCCTGCTACACTAAAACATTGATCCCCCCTCACTGACAAAAAGAGAGCAGGGATCCCATCATGCTCTTGTGGTAGAAGGCGAAAGTACGTGACAGAGCAGCACCACTTAAAAAGTGCACCTCCCACGGTCCCCCCAGACGTCAAGGAGCTATTTATTTGATAATGAACTTCTCTAATGAAATTTTCTCGAACCGCACGGCTTTCTGCATCCTGACCCATCGAGATAGATCGTTCTAATTAACTGATCTCGACGACGGCACTTCGTCGGGAGGGCAAAGTCATTAATTCACTCGTCTCAAATTTAAATAATGGAATGGAAGTGGGCAATGGGCGTTTAAATGGGATTTCTCAAGTGTGGGAGTGGACGTGTGATGGAGCGCATGTGTGCATTGCGTGAGCCTTGATTGATCTTAAAGGGGTCATTGAAGAGTAATAAGAGGGTTTTTTTTCTTTAAGTATACTCATGGGCAGATATATAATGCAAGTCAAACTCATCAATTATTGTTCAATTTTCAGCCAGTGACATGTTCATGAACTCAAATAATAAACACAAGATGTAGAGTTCCGATAACAATATGGCCCCCTCTGTTAGTGCAAAAAAGCCATCCATGTTTCTCACCACTCACTGAGAGAAGGAAAGGGGGTTTCAGTAAAGGTACGTCTGGTTGCACCATCTGACGCAAAGGCCTACTTTAGCTGATGCCTTCGTTTCTCTGCATTTACACCCATGTCTTATGCATGGATTTCATCATTATCTAGATCTTGCTTGGATGGTCTGTTGCAATCAAATTTAGTTATCTGATTGAAATATTTAATATTTAATGCTCACAAATTACTGCTGTTAAAGCGCCTCCTCATCCAAGATGTCGGTTAGAGAGCAAAACTAATTTTCACTTGTTTTGTAATATTTCACACACGTAGCAGTAGTGCCTAATACACAATAGTGCCTCAAATGCTGTATATTTTTCAACATGGGACTACTGACTGATTTAGATAAGCTTCAACATATTGTTACAACATGTATGTATGGTTTGTCAGCAGGGCCATATCTGGTTGGATTTGTGCTTCTAAGCAGCCCTTAAGATAAATGGGGTAACCTTTTAACCTAACTTCTACGCAGAAAGTTCATGTTTATTTACGAGAAACCGAGGAGAAACTGCAGCATAATGAGAGAAGTGTGCCCATGACGATAAACTCCGACCTTGAGACGATAACCGTGTGGGTGAACGCCGTGCTAGAATGATTAAACACACTGTGGACACGCCATGGGCAAATGACTCCTCCAACCACACAGCTCAGTATCTCATTGTTTCTGGAGCTGTTTGTTTTGCCAAGATGGTGCAGCGTGAAGATCGCCTTGCACGTTTCCCCCCTCCTTTTGTGTACAAACACGGCATGGAGACAAAGGCCGTAGGCTGGAAGTGTGAACATCAGAGACGTGGGTCGGGGGGGGGGGGGGGGGTTCTTGCCCATACAGAGCCCTCTCTGGGACGATGAATCAGTAAGTTATCTGAGGGTTTGGTTTTTTTTTGGGGGGGGGGGGGGGGATCTCACCACACGCCTCCTCATGCAGCTCTTGAATCTCTCTCACCAGGAGATGAAAGGGGAGAGAGGACAATTTTGTTGACTGAGGAGGGAAAACATGTAAACACTAGAAGGGGGAAAGTCCAGTAGCTTTATCTCGAATTCCTGGAAGTGTTCAGAAGTGCATAGTAAATCCAACTGAAGCCCATAAAGATGCTGTCATCCATAACATCTAAGTAAGAGGTATAATTAAGGCTTTTTCTCCAGGACAGGAGGAATTATAGAGCACATTTGAAAAAGCCAGGCAGAGCTTCCTGATGAAAGCAAATTTCTCTAATACTACAGTCCCAGCATGTATTTTCCATTTTGGTTGGGATGTTGTAACGCGAAATACATAATAAAGGCACTCTGGAAAACACTGAATAAATGAAATATTCATCATCCCTGTGTGATTCAAGAGGGCTACTCGGACTTCTGGCTTTGAACAGACGAAAGGGATGAATGATAATTTATTCGGGTAAGAGAGCGTTATCCATCAAAACATGTGCTGTCGTATCCGCTTTTTGAAGATGTGTTTTTTTACTTTCTGCTGAACTTAAAGTCACCCCCTGCAGTTGCTGCAGGGTCATGCTACACTGTGAACAGGCTTATTTGAGGGTGTTATTGTAAGTGCATTAAAATCTTCCAAGTGTCAAGGTGCTCTCTTTGAATGGGTAGTTTTACACAAAGCCAATACAGCTTTGGGAGTTTGTGCAGGCGAAGCACAGAATAGACAGTCAAGATGAACTAGAACTAGCATTAAATATGACAAAATCACGAGCAGAAAGAGAGAAGTGTGCCCACGACAGAGGTCAAGACAGTTCCAATATATCAAAAGTTTTCTTCCATCCTTTCATAAATTCCTAATCTGAAAAGATGCATATACATTATGTATCTAACATATAGAGTCGATTTTTTTTCCATAGCAACAGACATGTGGTATAGATGCTAATTGGTGTCTAACCAAACTAGTGGCATGTGCAGTGGCAGACGCTCTGTGCCATAAGGGTTAGTTATATTGCCAAAGGGAGCACTCATGGACAGGGTTGAGGACAACACATACACTCTAGAGCGGGGTGCCATCATAAAAACAGTGCTGCTGAATATGAGCTCTTATAGCAAGTTGATGGACTATGGACCTCAACACTAAAGGCTAAACCCCCAGAGATAACAAATACTGAAGAGAATCCATGTCTTCAAAGTTGTTTTTGTCAAAATGAATATTAAGGTGAGATGAACTAAAGAAGGCAAGGATATGCTAAAGAATGTAGAAAGGATTGATCGAGCGCAGTGAATTATACTGTAGGTCTCTACTGTAGGTCAATGGATCGGTCTCAGTTACCAGCTATAGGCATTACATGCACCTCATTATGCACATTGCAAAAGAAATGCCACGGAGGTCAGTCAGTCAGATTGACATGTTACTTTATATATCTTTAACTGTGCCAGAGAAAAAGAGCTCAGCTTGGGGAAACATTTTGTATAAAAATATGACAGTTAGTGATGAATATGAATATGTGGGCTCTTGACCAGATTTCTTTTTCTTTTTTAAAAACATTCTATCGCATTATCTGTTACTCACCCTCCTTGTGAAATGCATCAACTGGGGAAAAGAGATCTACTGTTTTCGGTGCGTGTGAAGTGTGACCGCCCATGGCTAGATGTTTTATGTTCAAGACACCTAGAAATACAGGTTACATGAGATGCTGGAGCACAATTTAGCTACATGTAAATGCACCTCTCATTTAATGGCACAATGCCAGCGATAAAACACAGGTATGCTAATTTTTATATACCATGTTGCTGCTTTAGACAGGCAAATGAGGGCTAGACACAGATTCACAAGGGGTCAGTCAGTCCGTGTATAAGAACAGTACTATTTCTATCTCCAGTCTGTGAACTTGGTGGTGTTGCCCAAATAGCAGAAAGCACAAGAATGACACATTTATTGAGAGGTTGTGGTGTTCTTTTCCTTTTTAGGACACGATACCCCCAGTAGTCCCTTTCCGATAGAGGCTGTTTACAAAGTGGGTTTGTTTAATGGTGTTTGAGAAGTGGAGAAAGTGTTTACCAGAAGAACCTTGGCGGCTACTCGTCATGTCAAGTCTTAATGAATTGAAAACATAACAGGGGGGATGAATTTTCATTTAAGTCCTCTGTAAGCGGAGGTGACGTCTTACTCACTGAAAATATTAAGTTAGAATCCATTTTCATGGCGCATCAATTAGAGACTTTTGCTTCCAAATCTCCTCAGGCGCATATGTAGTCTAAATTTCTCCAAGTAAATGTCTAGCTTTGGTCTCATTATTCAGGAGTATTTCACAGATTACACAGGTAGAATTATGGAGCTGTGTATAAACACTCACACACACGCACACACACACACACACTCGTTCATGTATAGTAAACATAAAAATAGACTCACACAATCTTCACTAGATATGCTAAACATTTGGCACAGGAGAAAGCTGCCTACTGGGATATTCTTTATTCAGAGCCTTCTCGTGCACCACAGTTAGTCGGGATTCTGTTCTCCCAACCGCTCCTAATGTGGCACAAGATTCCTGATGAGATCCGCGCAAATACATCCTCTGACAGACTGCAGAACTAACCCTGTAGCGGCGCGGCGTTCAAAAGCATATGTTTTTAGCATGCAACACGCGTGCACATTAAGGCAGCCTGCGATCAAAATGTCAAGTGTGCGAGCTGAAGCTCCTCACCAGCTTTTCACCTTGGAATACCAGAGTGTGTGTGTGTGTGTGTGTGTGTGTGTGTGTGTGTGTATGCGTACCCTAGTACCACGGTATCCTGTTTACCAAAAAGACTATGAGACAAGCACAAAGCCTTCTCTTCCTTTCCCTTCCCTCCCGTGAGTCATGCTCAGCCCCTGGAGTGACGAGAGAGGAGAATAGATTAGTGCCTGTCCTTTTCACTTTGCTCATGCACGCTTTGATGGCCGGATTCTGCCCTGGTAGGCATTAGGGTTGTCAAGGTGTATCTATCTAGACATCGAAGTGTGAGGGTTGTTGTATATATATATATATATATATATATATATATATATATATATTGAGAATATATATATACATATTCTCAAAATATATAATATATTTGGTCTTCTAAACAAGTACTCCCTTGTCTTTGGCCTGTGCTGTGCTAGTATGCCTGGTTGTCACTACTGATTAGAGCAGTAATGGGAAAGCCCGCAAGTCAGAGGCTAAACTGGAGCAATGCTTCTGTGGCTGGCGTGCCACTCAACATCACACACACTGCACCAGAGCCAGGCCCGCTGACCCATGGCCTGGGGGTCACTATTCCTGGAAAGGGTTCTAAATTTAAGCCCCGGCCCCCCCGAAGGCCTTCTGACAAAATGCTGCATACTTCCTTCATTAACACCAGCGCTGTGTGGAATGGGAATATTTAATTGGTCAGAACCAATCATATAATGACTTTCGGTGATATTTAAACAAGCGTCATTAGTTTTATTGAACTGCCTAATGCTTTTGTTTTGTCAGTTTTGCCATTATAAATGCATTGCAGAGGGCATGGTTAGTCTAACTCTTTATATAACATGTGGTTGCTTGAGCCAGTCTAGATTAATCAGCTAGTATTTTCAGTTTAAAGGTTTATTACTTTAATACAGGGGTTCTCAAACTTTTGCAAGCTGGGCCCCCCCAAAGCTGGTTAGGGGTAGTTGGGGCCCCCCCATCCACCCGCGGCCCGCCGCCACCGCCCTCAACTACACCACCATATATAGATAGATAGATAGATAGTGTATTGTTATTGATAGGCCTGACATGTCAAGGTTAGGCTATTGTTATTGTTAGGCCCATACAGACAATTATTATAACTATTTATTTTTATTATTGTTATTATTATTATCAGTAATAGTAGGTATTATTATAATTAATGATTATCGACCAATTATTATTATTGTATTATTATTATTATCATAATAATAATAAGTGGTATTATTGCTATCATTAGGATACTGTTATTATTATGGGCCTCTTGTGATCTTTACAAAAAAAAGAATGACGAAAGAGGGGAGATGCTTAAGTCTACTGTCACTCTTCAGCTGCTCTTTCATGTCTAGTGACAGCTCATCTGCTGAGCAGAGAAATGGATCCCGAACTCAGGCGAATGAACGGTAGTCCTCTTTGAAATAGGACCCAAACTGATTTCTGATATTCGGCGTGATACAGTGTAATTTGACATAGGAGCTAAACTCAGCACAATACCTATCATTATTCTAAACGTGTTGCGTGGCCGGCAAAATCAGTGTTTCGGCAATTGTATGGGGTTTGCCAAGCTTAGCAATTCTATGAGCAACTACATAAGATGCTCCAGACACTGCTTGGAGATAGTGCTATGCTTGGACATGGTGGTTCGTTGTTGCTGGAGGCCATCACGTTTATGTTTAAAGAAGTCCACAGGCTTCTCTTTCTGACTTTTACGAATCAGAAACTTGTCCATGTTGTGTTTGTTTGCTGATACAGCGTATGAAGTTAATAAAGTTCTAATTTCAACGTCGTGTTCTTGTATGTGTGGTTGTGAACGACTTGCACACGAACAATGGATAAGGCTGTGCTAGGCAATGATTCCTAACCAAACGAACTGTACACAATGTAGACAGGGACAGCACAAAATAGTATTCAAGTGCTGGTGTTTTATTTGTTGCGGTGGATGATCAAAAAATGTAAAGGTAGGCTAGGTGTTAAGGAGAAAAGGGCTAGCTGTAGTTGGAAAAGGTAGCTAGCTAGGCTAGCTCTCGGGGCTACGAGCTTTTCTAAAAGATTGTGGAGCAAATTACTCCTTAGAATAGGCTACGAATAGACCTACTGCAAGTGCAGTAAGGTATTACTAAGGAAGGAGTGAGTCTTTAAAAATACTGTTTATAAAGCAATGAATATCTGAATGATAGAGGAAACAAGAGAAATTGCACAAACTCTGCAAAGTGTCGTCTCAGGGTGAGCGCTTACCTCCATGCCTGCGTTTTGTTTTTATACTCGGAAGCGGAGGTGCTACTCGCGTTGAAATGATAATACTCCGTTTTGATTGGTGGATCAGGAGCAAAACAGTATTTGATTTGTTTGGGTCAGTCCAGCCCCTTGCATTTCGCTACTGAGGGAGCTTTCACTAACCAGTGACAGGTCGGCGGTTTTTTTTTCTTTCTCCGTCTGTGACATCGCGCCCCCCCTGGAGAGTGTTCGCGCCCCCCCAGGGGGGCGCGCCCCCCACTTTGAGAACCACTGCTTTAATAAATATCCAACCAATATGGAATATGCTAAAGACAGATATAGCATTTCTAACAATAACTTCCCCCATCAATTAATTTAATACTTTCAATTATACACTTTCATGTGCAGGAAAATAAATGTTGGTCTTTCCCTTTCAACTTCACTATTTAGTCCTTTAATCCCTGATCGTTAGGCCCGGTTTGTTTAGAGCTCAAAGTAAAACACCTACATCAATAGCCATTGACATTTCGCTAATCGTTCAAAGACTGGTTTCCCCTAACCAATACACAACAAGTTCTTCCCTGCAACAAATGGCACCTATTTATAATTCATAGGACTAAAGGCCACTGTGAAGCCAGTCCCTCCCCTACCACCATCCCCTCCTGTGAGCCGACCCAAGCCCAGGGGACGGTGACAAGCAGAGCTCCTCCATCATAGCACAGGTACCGTATATAGGTCATCAGCATTCACACTGTGATTGGTGGGGAGACAGAGACAGAGAGAGAGAGAGGTAATGAGAGGTACTTGATGATCATCAGTTCACATTGCCATGACAGCGGTACGATAATGAACGAGCAGCAGGATCGCATGGAGAGGGCTGGAAATGTTACCCCTCTTAATCAGACACTGCACAGTCTGACTGTCAGAGGGGTTCCATCTACCCGGGTTGCTAAGGAGCACATCCGTTTGTGCTCAAGGATCCGCTGGCTAAATATAGTGATCAGGAAGGCCCATTTGTCATCTGTGAGGGGGGGGGGGGGGGGGGGGGGGGGCTCTGTTTTCAAGTTCTTCATTGCAAGCCCGTTGCAAGCCATCTTAAATGTTGAACTGACAGGAGCTATCATGCAAGAACAACTACCTACATATGTATCTAATTTTGAGTGTATGGTGATCTAAACTCATAAAATCATAATTATTACTTATTCATTACTGAATCAATCTGACTCTTAAGCTCCATCTGAAATATTAAATGCATGAAGTATGCTACATTTTGTAGTGCTTTAAGAACAGGAGAGAATTTGAAACGTATGTTTAAAACAAAAAATCTACAGATGTTTTCAACATGAACTGTAATGCCCTATTTATAGCAGGTTTTAAAATATTAAAGGTGTCAAGACCTCTCAGTGTATGAAACTACCAGAGAAGTTTTAGTGCAAAACTGTAGCTGCTATTCCTAAAACTGCAATGCTGTCAGATCTGCAGGCAGTATTCTTTGCGAGCATTGAAAACTATAGTGCTGTATTGGCTATTTACTTGCAACAGATATCCACTCATTAATGTGCCAAGAACAGAATTCGTTATTTTAGCGTTCCCCATTTTTTTATTTCACACTAGCAATGCCGACAGGTGGGGAAAGGTAATACATATTTGTAATCCAATTCAACAGCAGAACTGAACAGTTCACACTGTGAACACTTTAATATCAATATCAATATATCTGATGATAATAACTACAACCAAAATGACCTCATCAATACCTAGTAAAGGTTGAAGGTCTTAGGAGTTCTAAATAGAAGAGGTTGGCAGCTTTCATTTTGATTTTCAATTTCATCAAGAGCATTTATTTACAAAATGATCAGAAGTAAAACACACAATTTGTAATCTAACTAGATGTTCCCAAAAATGATCTTAAAGGGAGTATGTGTGTGCATCAGAAAGAGTGTGTGTTTCTTTGGTCGGTCTTGTAGTTCCGCATGCATGTGTGCGCACAGTTTTGATGTATCAGACAAAGGGTCAGCCTAGGAGAAGCGCAAAGTGTGAATCTTCTCTCTGCGTGTGTGGCTATTTTGAAGGCCAACGTACGTGTAATCTCTGTGATTACGGCGCCAAATTAGAAGAGGGAAATGGTTAGTAATGCAATTAAGACCCTATGTCGCGGAGGGGTCTTGTTTCGTCCTGAAGGGATTTATTTTACAACGATTACTTGCCAAAACAATATAAGACATTTAGGCCGCAATGTGAAGCACGAAAAGTCCTTTAGAAAACGAATCCCGCTCCACAGGCGTGCATCTACACAATATTTAGTTCATAAAAAAGAAAGAGTCGTGCTTAGCTACCAAAAAAAAGTTTGTCGCTGACTTTCCAGTCAATTTTTGGTGCGTCTATGTTTTATGCCAAACTAGTTTCTTCAGAGCGCACAAGGATCTTGGTCGCGAGTGCTGGCACTTTTCGACACGTGATCATGCTACACCAATAAGGTAGCTGCTTTTTGTCAACAGAGTTGCAAGATGGCGTCCACCATGCCTTCGTCGAGCAGTACGGAAGACCAAGAAAATACACCGGAATGTCTTAATAAATCAAAAAACAAACATTGTTTTATGCATATTACTTCAGTCAAGCACGAGGAGGTACATTATTTCACCACTACACGATGGAATACATACAGGACAAGCCTACAAACGTGGCTCGAGTTGGAGGGTGAGTCTCGAGACATGGCTGAGAACTTCAAACACTGTGTTGATGTGGAGTTTGAAAATATTCCCGAGGATGCTGGTTTCCATCACACATGCTACCGTAGATTTACGGACAAAAAATCCATCGTAAAGGTGGAAAGACGTCTCGCACGTGAGAGACAAGAAGCGACGGAAGACCATGAGGCCATTCCATCGACTTCTAGGGCCACGAGTCCAACAAAGAAACTGCGATCCAGGTCAGGGCTGCCAATCGCAGGCTCTGGCCCCGTTCTTCCTGCCCTGTGCATAATTTGCCAAAAAAAGGAGAAGTTCATCAACCGAGCAGGCAAACGACAAAGGGATCCTCTGTCAAAGGCTGAAACATTAACAGCAGGTAAACACACACACACACACACTGTGGTTGAGTGACTGAAAGGTACAATTATGTGTGAGAACTCATTGAGTTAACGAACGAGTGAACGAACGAACAAATGGTCATTGGTATAAGTACAATTACTGCCTTTTATTGATACAAGGAAGGAGGTTTATTTGTCACATACATAGAAATACTAACGTAAAGCATGTAGTCATTGTGTGTGTTCAGGATACAGAATGCTTGAGGAAAGAAGCTCCTCCTCAGTCTCTCTGTTCTGGTCTTGTAGCAGCAGAGACGTTTGCCTGACCTCAGTGTTTTGAAAAGTCCATGGTCAGGATGTTAGGAGTCCTTTACAATACTTTGGGCCCTGGTACGTAGTCTTCTCTTGTAGGTCTCCTGCAGAATAGGGAGAGGTGCTCTGATGATGCGGCACTGCAGTCACAGGCTGTACAGTTCCCATACCAAGTGATGATGCTGTCAGGACACACAGCTGATGGGTGCTGATGCTCTGAACTTCCTCAGCTGACGTAGGAAGTACAGTCTTTGCCTTGATTTCTTCAGTGTGTGCTGGGTGTTCACAGTCCATGTTAGATCGTCAGTAAGGTGTATTCCCAGGTATGTCAAACCTGATCTAAATGACTTAACATAAGCATAACATTATCGTATATTTGCCTCATTGTTCTTATGGGACGCGGCTATGAATCCATTTAGCCCACTTTTGAGGATGTTCGGGTGTTTTCCTCTTTATCGGTAACGTTGAATCTAACCACGGGAGCCGCCATCTTGCCATTCTGTTGACAAAAAGCAGCTACCTCATTGGTGTAGAACGATCACGTGTCGAAAAGTGCCAGCACTCGCGACCAAGATCCTTGTGCGCTCTGAAGAAACTAGTTCGGCATAAAACATAGACGCACCAAAAATTGACTGGAAAGTCAGCGACGAACTTTTTTTTGGTAGCTAAGCACGACTCGTTCTTTTTTATGAGCTAAAGATTGTGTAGATGCGCAACTGTGGAGCGGGTTGAAACGAAAACAGTGTTCACATTGCGGCCTAATTCCTCCAAAATACCTTTAAATAAATATGTTTTTAATGATATCGTTGCCATTTCGCGATTTCAGCTAAGAAAAAATTGTTCTTCACGCAAATAGAACTTAAAAGTTTCAGGTGTTGTGTAGCAACCCATTATTCGCTAGGTTTTCACAATAACTTGCTTTGCTCACTCAGCTAGCAGACTTTTTGTTTCAGCTGCTTGTGCTAAACTGGTTTACTTTCGGTGAGTGGTGCATTCTTGGCTAACAGGAAATCTTAGGCAGTCGCTGCCATAATTAAAAAGGGTTTGTTCTCCTGAGAGAGCAGGGAGAAAGTAGCCGTTCCCAGGGAAAGCGGGGAGAAAGAGAATGAGAATGAGCTTTAGGTGACTTGGGGTCTTGTTCACCAGGTCAGGGGGAATAGTTAATCAGACTATAGTTACAGTGATTGATTGGAGGAGAGTTGTTGACCGTTTACGTAAGATCCTGATTAAACCACACTTAAGTTCCTGATTAAATTAATACACAATGAACACATTCCAGGTGTACCAACAATACACACGTCATGATACCTTCATCATGAGAAAACAAACAGGACTGAATAATATAGAAGCTGTGTGAAGGGGGTTATTCATTGCAATTTATGTTCACCTCAACAGAGGAAAGGTCACCTGTGAAGAATTGATTTCAAGTTAATTCGACACAGAACCCATCTTGAATCTGGTTGTCATCTCTGCATTATGTCAACACTTCATCCTCACCACTGAGGACCAGGAAAATTATATCAAATCTACACCAGAGTTAACAGTCAGTCAAAGGTTTTCGAAGTATGTTTGAACCTTCAAGACCCACCTTTCTCCGATCATGCATATTCATTCTGGCACCATTAACTACTGCCTGGTTATTGCTGTGAAAGGATTGGAAAGACACATAAATCATTAATCCTAAAAGGCAAAGCAATATAATTGTAACATACCTACAAGTACATGCAGGTATATACTTAATCCGTATTAATACTGATCTAGCGTATGTAAACATGTACTGATCATTTCATCAACATTAATACTGTGGACTCTAACTAAATTTGTAATGGTCCTATGGCATTATTTTTTAAATCAGATGCAAGAAAAGAAATCCTGACTGACATGGTCTTTGTTGATTTATGATGGATGTGCCTGAGTGCCTCTACTTAGAATGAGTTAGAATGATAGCTATTGTAATTACATGGCACATCATGTGTAGCTGTTGAGTGTCTGTCATATCTCAAGGGAGCGTGGCCCATAGCATGTTCACACAGCGGCCATTCTAGATGGGAGGAGCCATGTATTTTTGATCAGCATTCCTCCTTTTACGCCCTCAGATTCTACTTTTCTTTAATATTTCAATCCCACTTCCCCCACCAGTGGCGTCAATGTGCAGCCCTGTGTGAAGTATTGATTATTTAAGAGTTGCAGCATGGAGAAGTGTACATTAAACCAAATAATTTCTTTTCACGACGCTTTCATGCAAGTGTTGTTTGGGGAGTTAGACATGCAGCGAGAAGCACACATCACCGGTGCATACTTAACCATCGAAATCAAATATTTAGCCATCCAACTCCGTACAAATACATGTTCACTGAATCTTTTTGCATCGTTACGTCATGATAGTGAACCTCCCTATGGATGTAAACAAACGTGACATGTTATGACCACCTCCTAACAAGAGTTTTGTAAGGAGCAGTTCAGTACATTTCAGTCTGACGTACACCAGACACAACAGGAACACGGTCAGGAGAAGCCATTTTATTGATTAGCAGACCAGAAGTAAAAAAAAAAAAGTAAATAAATGAACCAAACGGGGGGATATGAAACTGATTCTTGGGGACCAGCTCCAGCTGCATCTGTTGACGTACATTTGCTTCTGTCAAATCCCAGGGGTCTTGGACATCATTCCAGCGTAATGACTGCTGTGAGATTCACTGGGTTAGATTTATGCGGCATGTTATCTTCATTTGATTTGGCTTTCAGTCAAATGCAGAGGGAGCGTGAGAGAGCAGGATTTTCAATTTGCATTTTAAGCTGGCAGGGAGGAGAGAGAGCCTACAGTATGTGCAGGGTACAGTGAAATAGTATTTGCATTCTCTTGTTTATTCTCACTTTGTTCAAATAAATTGGAATAAATTTGCCTCTGAGAGTATCTCCTCGTTGCCCCCTTTGCATTCCTTTGCATCCATATAATGTGTATTAAATGTCTTGTTAGTCGTACTGTTAATTTAAATTCATCTAATTGAATATGACCCACATAAAAGTCCATCATTTGCTAATGACTTCATTTATATGTAATATTAATGGGAAGCTTGGGACATTTCAATTACCAACAAGGCCTCGCATTTCATCCTGAAGATGTTAAAGTAGGTCATAACCTCTTATAAGTTACCTACTGAGTTGTCACTAACTATTCAGTCAGCTGATTCTATATGCAGTACTAAGGCACAGATGGATTTCTAAGACATTGCACTGTGGCTAGAAAGGTGGCATCAGCCTACTTTTCCATCAACTCTTAGAATAGTATGCTTCACCAAGTACATTTAGTACTCAAACAGTTTTCCTGTAGGTGCTCTTTTAATGTTTTATTATGTTATATTATTGATATTTAAACAACAAAGCATTCCAAGGGATGTTGACAGTCTATGTGTGTGTGTGTGTGTGGGGGGGGGGGGGTTGTCTGAAAACAACAGTGATTATTACCAGCAATAACTAATAAATGGAGCCACACAAAGAACTGGACATGGCAATATCACAGCACCACCACATGAGTCTGTTTGCAGTCATGCGGAATTTTTTTTTTCATCCCTAGCCCTGTTTCCAATTATGAAACTGTAATCAACAGCAAACAACCCTCTGTCCCAATTACAAGGTAAGCACAAAAAGAAAAACGGTCAAGACATTAAAACGTGTACATTAAAAAAGGTATTAGCAATGTATTGAGATTGTCATTTGTTCGATTTCCGAGTGCAAACACTTTAAAACAATTGCTGTAAGAATTTCAAGCTGAGGCACAGAGAGTTGCTCCTGTCCACCTAATTGACTTACTGGCCTATGGGAAATCATATGCTGCAGTCAGTTCCATAGCATAATATTTTATGTGCAAATTCCTGTAACGGTTAGGTGTATTTGTGTGCATGTGTGTGTGTGTGTGTGTCTTTGTATTTGAGTGTGTGACCCTATGTTTATCTATTTGTGTGTGTGTGTCTTTGTATTTGAGTGTGTGACCCTATGTGTACCTATTTGTGTGTGTGTGTGTGTGTGTGTGTGTGTGTGTGTGTGTGTGTGTGTGTGTGTTCGTGGAGGAAGCTGTTGGCAAAGTAGTGACACGTGTGTCCAGTGTATATCTTCTCAGCTCGGGACTCAGTGTTTGGCGGGTGCAAGAGGGGCAATTATATTCTCCCTCTTAGCACCGTTACTGGTAGTCCTTTAAATAATGAGAAACTATCTCAGGGACAGAGTTTGAGACACCTTCATTAGACAAGACATCATTTTTTCTGTGCCCTGATAATGAGGCAGGATAGAATCCTAAATGCCATGGTAATGGACTCAATCAAATAAAACGGGGCTAGGACCTCCACAGGCCATAACAACAGAGGCGCAGAGAAAATTAAAAGCTTCAGGAGGTCATGATGCCATTACCGACATTTTATAGCATTTGGACCATACTGTTTAGCACTGCATCACCCAGGACATGACCGGAGCGAATGCTTACATATTTTGAGAAATCATTCATTCAGAGACAATGTCACTTCAGAGACAATGTCAACGCAGACTTGCTCAGTTGGTCTTGCAGAAACAGTTCTGAACATTGTGTTATTTTTCTGTATAGGACTTTTTCTGAGATATTGATGACAAAATTGATGTAGAATGCATGCCTGGGGACTAGAGTATTGGCTGATCATCTCAGTAGGATTAAAATGTTCGTTTTACAGTTTTTCTCAATTGCTAACACACATTTTTTGAAAGCATGCCTCGTTTCCTCAAAACTCTAAACACAAATCCCAAAACCACTCACACAAAATGCAAAACCCTTTATACATCCTGCAAAAGGCAACTTTGCTTTCAAAACAGTGTTATGTCACCTCAAAAGGGTACTTTGTTTTCTAATGACAAACACAGCCCATTATATGAGTACCGTAATTTCCGGACTATTGAGCGCACCTGAATATAAGCCTCACGCACTGAATTTTTTAAAAATAATTATTTTTAACATAAATAAGCCGCACATGTCTATAAGCCGCAGGTGCCTACCGCAACATTGAAACAAATTAACTTTACACAGGCTAAAATGAATATCAAAACTAATACAATAGTTAGTTTTGCCAGTTAGATAAGTGCACTGTTGCTTTAAGAGCGCACAGTCGCAAGAGTCAATCAGAAGCTAGAACGTTAGATTGAAGACAGACGCTAGTTTGAAACCAGTGAGCTAAAGAACTTGAAGACTGGATTTGTATTGTTGTAAACTTTTATTTTATTTTCTAAAGTGTTTTGAGTTGTGTTCTGTCTACGCTGGTAGACTGTGGTTATTTTGACATTAGTTAAGTTATTGAGAGATGCTGAGAAATCGCGTGGAGCTAAGCATCCATGCGGCTGCATCCATGCTAGCATCCTAGCTCCACAAAGCCACCGTAAACACAAAGCCACCGTATACAGTCACAGGTATCATAATCCATAAATTAGCCGCATCGTTGTTTAAGCCGCGAGGTTCAAAGCGTGGGAAAAAAGTAGCGGCTTATAGTCCGGAAAATACGGTAGACATTCTAAGCATCGATTGAACACTGATGTGCTCAATGGAAAACACTACTATGAAATGGGAAAACACCAGTATGAAGGCCTTATCAGGAACATTATGTTACTATACGCTTACTCCTGTAGTAAAATATAACTGTATAATGTTTTTACGCAAATATAAAACAACACACAAATATACAGTAACAACTAAAATATTTCTTTATTTTTTCCAAAAGTGCTGTAGCCTATACATCACAGCAAACACAAATGAATGTGTAAATGATTTGCACAGAACAAACAATAGGATATAGGCCAGTACAGTCAACAAAAAAAAGAAAGAAAAATGTAAAATAAAAAAGGACAAAAAACTACTGCATCCTGTTCTAGCTCAAGACAATATTGACAATGTGCTATCAGAAATAGACCTACACAGTGTTGTGAATGTTGTTGCATTTTGTGTGAGTGGTTTAGGGATTTGTGTTTAGAGTTTTGAGAAAACGAGGCATGCTTCATGTGTGTAAGCAATCGAGAAAAACTGTAACATTGGATTGGATTACAATACAGTACAGTAATGTGTCAGTGCTGATAGGACGCAATCAGTTGTGAAAATGTATATGACTTACTTGCACATAGTCATAGCATAACTGTTTGACTGTCGGAGTTTCTGACAAAAGGCACCCTGTACACCTGCTTTATTCTCAAGGTGTTCCGCCTTAGAACACAGTCCACTGTGGCTAGGCTCACTGTATTGATGTTTAGGAATTAGTCTTGGTCATCAATGGTTGCACTTTGTATTTGTTTATGTAATTTTACAGATACAGTACAATGGAAAATACAAGAATACTATGCTCCTGATAAGGCATTCAAACTAGTGTTTTCCTGTCATAGTAGTGTTTCTTACCTATTCCCTCTTCTGAATGTCCAGAGAATGGATGCAACCGAGAAGCGGCTTATATTTGGTTGAACCCTCTGGCCAGCCTCCTGCATTGTCAAACCATGGTTGACCACAGGGTTGACCACAGTGGCCCGAATCTCATCAGAGATAATGGCTCTCCTTCTTGCTCTTTCTCTTCATCCTCTTCCTCCTCCTCCTCCTCCTCCTCTTACTCTCACTCCTCTGCCTTTCTGATCACCTCTCACTTCAATGTTGCCATCAATTGTTCTCCAAACCAGGAGCTAACCTGTGGCCATCATATTGCTAAAGCTTTGATTTCAAATTGCACAACAGCCTTGGAAATGGAAGTTTTGCCAATTGAATAGCAGTGTGTTCTGTCTGAACACAAGGAGATTTTGGCATTGATGAAGTGTGCAAAGTAGAGAGGATGGTGTTTAGTGTTTTGAAGAAAGTGCGGTTAACAATTGAAATTTGTGTCTAAAGCAGATAATTGTGTGTTGTGTTTTGAAGAAAGTGCGGTTAACAATTGAAATCTGTGTCTAAAGCACACAATTGTGCTTATAGTTTAGCAGAATTGGTTTAGGGAGTTGGCACATGAGTTACAGGTTGTGGTCATTGTGCCAAAAGTTCCAGTTTTTGAATGTAATCAATCGAGAAAAACTGTAAGTTGTCTTTCTCCCAGAAAACATACAAACACAAACACACACACACAAACCACACACACTTGCATGCACACACACACAAACACTATTTTTAAATACAGCTTTTTTTCTTAAATGTTCTAGTCCATGATTCTACCCTGAGAGGACGTTTTCCTTCAGTGAAATACCACCTTTGGATTTGCAGCCTAGAAGCTGCATCAGTGGGTTTTACCCTGGTACTCAGGCAATCCCTCTCCCCTCATCCCAATCCATTATTCATGCTTGAATCCATCCAGGCCCTTTGATCATCAAAATATTTCTCCAAATACAGTAAACATATATGGTGAGACCTGCAGTAATTTATTAAGCTGTCAGAATGGAGTGCCTGGATGATTAGTAATTCTGAAATTATAAGAATGATGTATTATGCTGTATTATGCAGCTTGCACATCTCTCTGCTAAGGGCTACACAGAGATTAATAGAGAGCTTTCATACCGTGTTATTCAATCCATAATGTTTTTGAACGTGGATGCATACACACACCATAAAACACTCTCAAGACCACTCTCTCTCTCTCTTGCACACTCACCTGCTATTTATCTATATCTATAAATACAAACAACACATTAGTTTAAACAGCAACCGTGGTCACTGACATAGAAATACAGAAAAAGAGATTTCTGTCTGTTAATTGGTGTTTGGCTTCTATTTATCACGTGTAAATGAGTACGTCGCACAGACATGTTTTCATGACACCTCACTAATAGTCCGTCACCGGCAGGCAGGACATTTTTACTTACACATTCTATTCCCCACAGATTCTCCTACCAAATGTCCCCCTCACCAGTCTGTTATTAGGGGATGTTACTAAAATACATCGTTCTGATTAAATGTGTGCCTGTGGCTATAATGTCATGGGTCAACGAGCTAAAACTTGAAGCCTGGAACTGCCTGGAGCCTCAGTGCTCCACCAGAAAACTGAAACCAGAATAATTACCTGCAGTGAGCCCCTCTGCTCCCTTAGTGACATTTGGCAGATTGAAATTCTTCTGTTGGGACTCTTTTTTTTTTTTTTTTTACTGAAATGATAGCCACAGTATTTCTCATAAAGTATAGGAGGTTATTGTACAAGTAAGGCCTCAAACTGAGTGAATAAGCTATGTCTGAGCAGGTCTGCTAATGTCACTTGTGGAAGATTAATTGTGTCACTCACTGGGTGTAAGGCATACTACTTAAAAGAAAATAGTTTTGTTTGAATTGTGTGTCATTTGTCAATTCATAACTGTTTGTCAAAAACAAAATGTTTAACTGAATACACTATAAGATTTTCTGTTGTTGTACCTGGTTTGGCTTCTCAAGTTGCATGGTTTGTAATAAGCTATTCCTTAACTCATTTTCTGAGTGAAATGGCTCATAGTCCATTACATGCTGTGTAATATTATAACACTGCACATATATTATTAATAAAGTAACAGTTTTTGTGTCTCTGGGGGGGAGGATATTGCACTGAATCCAGATGCATCTTTAGTTTTGAATCTTCTCCCACCTGTCATAAAACCTCAGGATGAGGGTTTTATCCAGCGGCTATGTGAGCTCTCTGACCCCCCCACCGCTTGCAAGCAAACACCCCCGAGCGACAGCCAACACACAAGCGGTCAATCAGCACACAAAACCCAGAGATAATGCGGACAGATTTAATACAAATTGAGCATTTGAGTGCCCTGCCTGGCTTTTCATTACTCCTTAAGCCCTTGATTCCACTCATGCTGAGCAAATGAGTGATTGAGGCTGAACCCAGTTCACCCCTCACAAGGCTCAAAACCTGGGGGGAAAAAAACAGATGTCTTCTGAATATTTAAAAAGCTCTATATTCACCATGCATGTATGGGTTAAAGGCAGCATGAATCCGCATGCAATATATATCTTCTTTTTTCCCCCAATGTTGACACGCCATTTGGATGATGGTTTAGATGTCTGTGACACCTTCGTCATATCCCTCCAGTATTCCTGTGAGACAATGGGCTTATCAGGGCCGACCACTAGTGCAGGGTTACCGTCTCCAGCGGCGTGGTGAATGGGTTGTGTCAGCGGCGTATCCCCTTGCTGACTGGGGCGACCTGTGCCTGGGTGAGATGATAGGTGCTATCACCCCCCACCAGGAGTGGACTCATAGCGTATCAAGTGGTCCTCGTGCGCTAATGTGTGTGTGTGTGTGTGTGTGTGAGTGAGAGAGTGAGAGAGAGAGAGAGAGAGAAAGAGAGAGAGAGAGAGAGAGAGAGAGAGAGAGAGAGAGAGAGAGAGAGAGACATCTGCCTGTGAGCTGCCCTACTTTAACCTTTCCCTGGCTTCCGCCCAGCTTGGACGCAGGCCCGATGTTTGGCATCACCTTACAGTTCAAACTGAATGTCTGTTGCTTTATTTGTGGCTCATCTTGAGAAGCCAGTTGTTTCTGGTTGCATAACACATCTAATGACATTGAAAAAATATAATCCATATAATTTATGTATGAGTCTATTAATGCAACATAGTTACATCAGACTGCATTGTCTGGAGAATATGATATGAAAAACTATGAGAGATAACATCGAGTTTAGAATCTATATGTCTGTCTGCATAGACAAGTTTCAGCTGTGTCACTGAAAGTAATTTGCTCGCTGGTGATTTCGTTCCCATCGATGTTGCTGAAACATCCGGAACAGAAGTAACATGAGAAAATGGCCGAAACCACGGTGGAACAATCAATGGCTCAATGTTTCCTGTCAACACAGAGAAATTTGTGGTGCCACATGATCCATTCCGTTCGTGTGTGTGTGTGTGTGTGTGTTTGTGTGTATGTGTTTGTGTGTGTGTGTGTGTGTGTGTGTGTATGTGTGTTTGTGTGTGTGTGTGTGTGTGTGTGTGTGTGTGTGTATGTGTGTGTGTGTGTGTTTGCGTCCTCAAAGTTTCTACAGGGATAAAATATCACCATTGTCCTCCAATTCATTCAAATCACATAGGATCACTATTGATTCCCCTGAAATGAATTTTGCCAATTTAAAACAGAGTTGACAGACTGGAGCCAGATCATGGTCAGCCTGATGAAATATGTTCCTCCTGTGGCCCCAGCTGTAATCTGCATTTATGAATTGCTAAGGGATTATGTTCGCTCAGCAGAAACATTGCAGAAAGCTGTGTTCCACGACCAGCTTGATAAATTCCTTTACCATGAAAACACACATATTTCTTTTCTTATTTTACTGCAGTCTGTGCCTGAGAGCATCATTTCCTCTCCCCTTCCCCTCTGTGACCAAAAATGATTCAACATCTTGACTTTGAGAGGACGTGAGCAGATTTGCCACAGTGACAGGGTGCAGAGTTTCTCCGTCAGACGAAAAGTGGAAAAACTGAATTTAAGACTCCCAAGACATGGCCCATCTGTACCGCAAGGCGATTTAACAGGAGTTGTTTCCATCTTCAGAAACAGGGGATGTTGCCATTTAAAGGTCAGACGATTGTTTTGAAAGGCCAGTGGCTTTAGACAAAGCAAAAGGCCAGGTGAGCTTTTTTCTTTCGCAGAAACCCTACAGTAAAATCCCTGTCACTCCAGCGTCCCCAGTGCTGAAACTGGGTGACAGTAGCTTGCTGTAGACGTTTGAATTATGACTCGTTTAGCATTCTGTCATATAACGTACAGCACACACAGAAGAGCTTTCCCCTTCTCACTTGTAGCCAGCAGGACTCCTCTTGCAAAGTCACAGAATTGGGTTCAACAAACCTCTCTGATACAGACTTTTCTGTCCAAACAAGATGATAGTCTCTCTCCTGCGTTTCATGTGCCAGCAAACATGCAAATATCTGCTTAGAAGAAGTTCTGTTTTGAAGATTCTGATAGAGCTGGAAGTTCATTCACTTCCCTGGGGTTAATTATGATTCCCTATGAAGGTGGTAGATGAAACCTACAGATGTTGTTACTTCTATGACAAACTGTACAATGTAATAAAGGAATTGAAAGCTAGATTAGGTTTCTGTATTGAACATCCATATTGTTTCATATTCTATTCACCCTTGACATCGCAGGGATTTCACTGAGTAGATTTAATATTGTTTGTTTTCTAACAGTCTTGTTCTGACCTTGCTGTAATGGTATTATGTCATATCTGACTGACCAAAAACACAGCATTAAACAAACAAACATTTATTTTCTTGATACAAATGTATCAATGTTTTTGATAAATGGCCACTGATGTCAGACAACTGTTAAGTTTACGTAAAAATCTACCTTTGAATCATCCTGATAATTGTCATATTCCTGGTGAATTATTTTGCAATGTGAAGAACATTTCATGACCACTGCTGTGTTTGTACTTTTTTCTATTACTCAAGTGGTGGAGGAGGTGCTTGACTCCAAATCTTTTAGCAGACATCTGACCATGGAAATGTTCCATTAGTCGATACGGCGAAGCTTTTTCCTCTCTGTCGCATCCGCACAAAAATCAAAACCATCTACATCACTTACCCGTAATGCTCTTCATGTCACTTGGCCTTGAAGTCTCCCAACCGAGTGCTCTTTGGATGCACCCTGACAGAGTGCTATTGATTCCTTTAATGAGGGGGACGTCTGCTGTGAATGTACTGCTATTATGACTTTGCTTCTTCAAAGCTCCGACAGTTGTTTTCTTCCCCTGAACTCCTTGTCTCCTGTCTTGCCCTCGACAGGTCACTAAGCTCTTGCAAAAGATAAAGAAGAGAAACGTGTGTGTGTGTTTGTGTGCGTGTGTGTGTTTGTGTGTGTGTGTGTTTGTGTGTGTGCTTGTGCATGTGGGGGGATGGCGTGGTGCTGAGCAGAGGCAGTGACTTAAATGAACGAACTCGCTCATAATCTTGTCATCATTCACATTGCATTAAGCTGGACTGGGTCCCTCCTTAAACAGCGGCTGATTTATCATCCCGGAGGATCCTGACGAGCGGTACCATGGGTCCGGGAGGGGTGGCGGCCCGACGGAGGGGGGTAATGAATGAAACGGGCCTGAAGTGGCACTTTATTTAGAGGCAGACGATTCCATTACTCATATCTGAGATAAATCAGCGCACTGGGCACGGGCCCATCTCAAACAGCAGAGGAATCATTAATCGCTTAGCCCGGGATAAATTACATTTTAAGCGCATTATGCAGACAAATTGGATGTCGCTTATCTCGCCCCAGCATCGCTGGACCAGACTGGCAAAGCCCTGGCACTGGCTAATACAGAACAGGTGGGAGTGTCTCACTCAATAAAGGGATAAATGTGTGCTACAAAATGCATTTTGATCTTCCCTTTGAAGTGGTTGTGAAACACGTTATACATTGGTTTGGTTTTACTCTCAGTATAGCAGTCTTCCTGTTGAGAGCTCTCGCCGTGCCGCAGTCAATGTCAGCAGCCCAGAAAGGGTGTTTTTCCTGTGGATCTGCAGACGTGGGTTATTTTATTGTCAGTCTGCCCTATAATCCTCTTTCATGCTGGGCTGGAGTTTAGTGGTGCCAGTGACCAGTCTCACACACACACACATCATCGTGTGGTAAAAACCCATCCAGAGCAGGTCTGCAAAGACACCACTCCCCATTCTGCAGATCACAGCTCTCATTTCTGCAGGTTGCTTCACATGATCCCAAATGATGAAGCATCAGTGGTCCCCATGAGAGGCATGCAGCAGATGCTTGCACTGATTTGCATTTCTTGTTCTAAGGCAACCTGTATCCCTTCCCCTCACATCTTCTATACCGAGTCCGTCTTAATATGCAAACCTGATCTACAGAGGCACTCTGGCAAAAAAAAAAAAACATACATTTGGAGCTCACAGAGGGGCCTATGAACCTGCATCTGTTGCACTTCCTTTGTCGATTCTGGTGAAGGCTTTTGCCAAAGTGCTGCAGCCTGTTCAGAGCCCTTAAGGCCTTTTTTCCTGCAGCTCCCCTCTGTGGGCTCCGCAGCCGGCACTGCACCAGTTGGCATTTAGTCTTCCAACCATCCCTGCACGTTTCCCTCCTGTCGATCCGATAATTGCATTAAATATTAATGATGAGCCATGCGTGGAATATTTCTGAAGGGCATGATTGGTGTGGTGCTCTACTGCGAGTCCTGCTCTGAACTGCATAATGCATGCATGGGTGAGTAGCGTGTGGTGCCGATTGCAGAGCGAGTGGCTGCGTCGTGCCAAGGGCGAAAAGAAAAAGAGATTTGTGTATTGTCTGTTTCTCTTGTGTCTGTGCTGGGGACCCTGCCGCGACTGCCTGCATGTCTTTGAAGCTCTGTCGCACAGCACTGCATTGTGAGGGCACCAGGCGAAGAAAGACGGTCCGCAACCAAACAAGGACAGAAATGCATACAGTCCAAGAACTTTTGCCTACCAAAGAAACATTTTTGTTTGTTTTTGTGTCCACGATCACAGCCCCCCCCTCCCTCCCCTCACTCTATTCTTAGCAGAGGTGGGCAAAACTATGTGTTAATGGTATTAAGAGTAAATGCGCTAAACTCCGCTTTCGTGGAAATGAGGCACTGTCAATTCCAATTAATTTCTAGATTGTCCCAGAGTCATTGTCAGTCAAAAAGAGGGGGGAAAAGCATTTCCTGCCAGCAGCATGGCTGCCAGGTTAATATGCATGCGGGCGCATGCAGCTAGCATGCTTGGGATTGATTCTTTGCTTGGAGGTTCCAATTTTATTTGACATGGTTGAGGAAAAGAAAATACATCTGCAGCTTGGAGACCGCAGCATGCTTCCAGCAAAGGGATCAAGTGGGAGGCATACGCAATGAGTCACCTTAAAGAAAATCACCCAAACAATGATTTACAAAGGATATTTATAAATGCTTTCTCTCTCATTCTGTGCATTTGAGGGGTAGGGGGGAACATGAAAAGAGTGCAATTAAATACAAAAGGAATTTTTTTTTTGCAGAGGGGACAGGCTTTTATCATTTGCTGGGGGGGGACAGTTTGCTGCTGAGCATGAAAGCAACTCACTCTCCCCTAATAATTAAGCAGGAGGGACAAAATGGCTTCTCTGTTATCGGAGGGTGGTGGTGGTGGTGGTGGGGGGGGGGTGTTATGCACGGAGGGGGCATCCTTTCACCACCTGCCCCTGTGTGTGTGCGCACTGCCAAACATGGCGCTCATACAGCCGGGAAGGAGATTCGCTTGGCGCAAGGCTGGGAAACAGTAATTACTCCTTCTGAATTACTTCTGTGGGATCATATTGATTTTCTTTCTCTTTTCTCCTTTTTGTACTGACAAAAGGGGGGACCTCCCTGCGTTTCAGAGTAATTTTCTGCAGGAATGGCAGACAATACGACCCCAAGAGATAGCGGCAGAATGGGGCAGTAAACAGGTCACGTGACAATTATTTCAATCCACCCAAGTTTTCAGTCAAAAGTTCAAAAGTGTGATGCTAAAAAACGAGCTATGACAAAGACAGGGCTCTCAAGTGTCACGCATTGAGCGTGACAGTCACTCATTTCAGTCTTTAGTCACGCACTCCCGCCACACATCGTATTTCTCACGCTGAAAAAAAACTCTAGGCTATTTAATGTGCCGCAGCACACAAACATGACCTGGCCGTGCTGCCCTCACCATTGAGGAATCAAGCACGTCTCCCCGAATCCCCTGGAGTTCTGCCGTGAGGTGCCACTTATCAGCCAAACAAAAAAAATGGGCTACACAATAGCCAATCAGAAAAAAAACATATCTTTTGTATCTGTTGGTAAAATGTAATCCAGCAACCAATGAAAATAAACCATCCTGGAATTGCGCGCGATTGATCTTCCGAAAGTTTCGTTCACCTGAGGAAACCCTTGGAGCTCCGAGCATCAGTCTTCTACAAAGTCGTCTCCTGTTTTAATGTTACAACTAATTCACAATGGTTTGACACAAGCAATGACAACTTGACTGCAGTTAGAGAATATTTCCCAGATAATTAGCATCAGTTTTTAATGAGTGTTTGTAGCCAACACAGTTTTAGGCTACAGCCTGCCTCTTCACTATAGCTTTGACTCCGAACTTTGTTAATAGGCTAAAATAAATCCGAGTAGGCCTATTCAAAATATATATAGCCTATAATTCGAACGAATATTAGGCAGCCCTTAATATTCAATGGGCATTATTTTTTGTAAATGTGTTTGCTTGAACATTCTATTCAGATTCCGAGGCTTCTTCACGCCTGGTGAAGTTGTGAATCACGAGCTCATTAGGCATACTAGCATGTTATACATATCCTGGCCATGGATGCATTAATCATTGCATCTGTCTTTCAAAGATGTCAGGTAAAAAACAAATAAGCATCATGTCCTTCGCCCAAAGAGGAAAAAGGCCAGATTAGGCCCAGAGAAGGTCGTAAACACATTAGAGGAGGAGATGGTGGAGGAGGAAGAGACAGTACAGGTGGAAGAGGAAGAGACAGTACAGGTGGAGGAGGAAGAGACGGTGCAGGTGAAAGGGGAGGAGACGGTGGAAGAGATGGTGGAAGAAACAGTGGAGAAGATGGCTAGAACAAAAGGGAGAAAAGTCCCAGGAGCAGCCACCAACAAGCTCTCTTTTAATAGTGAATGGACCTCTAAATGGCCATTTATTACTGTAGGAAGCACCAGCTCATATTACTGGTGCTCTATCTGCCGCCAAGAGAACTCCTGTGCCCATCCAGGTGTGCGGGATGTGACAAGGCACATAGGCAGTAAGGGGCATCAGGCCAAACAGCAGGCACTGAAGTCATCCAGCACAGTCAAAAACTTTGACTTGCCAGTGACTACAGAGATGAGTGTGCAAGAGGTCAAGGTACATTTGAATGCATAAGGTTGACTACAATGTTCATGAATACCATTTTTCCTAAATAATACATCCAATTCTATGACTATGGCATATGTAATGGGAACCAACACCAAAAATTAGTCCAAAAAGGCAACAAACACCTACAATAAACAACATAATTCTTCATAATTCTCTCTCTCTCTCCCAAATTGAATAAATACTTTTTAATTGGTTGAATTGACAGTGCCATGTGTCAAATCTTTTCTGCAAGTCTGAGCAATTATTAACAACAACAAAAAACTAATAATAATATGGGGGGCGGGCGGAATGGGGGCGTGTCGGGGCGTGGCCGGGGGGGATGTCACTCTTGCCTGTCTTCAAAACTTGAGAGCCCTGCAAAGACTGATGGATTGTAAGTAAAGTTCCCCGTACAATTTTTATTTCTCTGGCTCATTGTCCAAAGCAATCAATTAAGCAGGATTGCCGTGGTGGGCAATTTTCTGTTTGTAGATTAGCTGTTGCTTCTGGCTACATCCAATCTGAAAGCAGCCTGAGATAAGCTTCAGCTTATCATTCAAGGCCTTCAGCAGTCATTCAAATCCTTGCGTATGGAAAAATGATTCCATTCCTACTGTAGGTGTATCTTGAGATAAGCATTGCTTCATACAGAGCTACTCTTGCTGAACTATGTTAGCATCCTGATGCTATCTTGCCTCTTAGCATTCTCTCAGCATGAACTGTGAGCTTTTTATGTTGCTGTAAGAGTTTCAGCCCTTAACCCAGAGCAGTGAAAAAGCTGAGTACATTCTCCAGCTCTCTTGGGCTTTGGCCTGCATTTCAATACTTTGCTCATAACACTTTCAAGGAGAGAGAATTAATTAATGAATCAATTAATCAATGCAAGAATGAATCAGAGAACAGAATTGGTAATTGCTATTTCATTACAAAGGTATTCAGCAGCTACAGGAGACACACCCGTGTGTATGGGTGGAAGTTGAAAAGTTTCCAAATGCCATGACTGTGCCAATGTACTTACAACTTACTCTATTAGATCAAAGTCTTAAACTTTTGCTGAACTTTATGAAATTACAAATGCCTTTGACTTTTTACATTAAAGCCAAGAACAAAGGACAACTTGATATAAGATGTATACCTCTGGGAGGGTACATGCAGCTTAAGCTGACCTTTACAGCAAGTCTCAGCTCAGCAAATCCTATTAGAAATCCACGGGTGTCAACCTCTAATTTCCTGATAGAGACCGTGTCCATTGGTTTTTATTTGTTTGTTTGTTTGTTTTATTAAGACCATTCTGTAATAACATGGACGAACTTATAGTATTTTGATCAACTGTGCATTTTTTACGTCAAAACCACATTAAACCCCTGGGCTACATCAAACCTCTACAGCTCTTAAGGTTGGCAGCCTAGCTTTTTTCCTACTTTCAGTGGTTCAAAAATGAGTTAATTCTTTGTCACTCTATTCATGATAGCAGTCCTTTGTGTTTTGCCGATATAACAGGTTATGTGTCTCCGAATCCAAAGCGGTCAAATCAGGTTTTTCATTATCGCAGGCTTGGTTTCTGCTTTGACATGCCGGGAAAAGGCTCATAAAATTTAAATATGCCTGAGTACATACCCATATATCAGTGCTCTGACTTCAAAGTTGCCCATTTAAAACTCCTCCCACTGATTTTGCTTCAGCACAACTGAAATACAATGGTGCACGCTCAGGGGAGACAGAGGGAATAAAGAGGCAGCGCTGAAATTCATTCTCTGAAGAAAACGCAGGATTTGAGAGGGCAAGCCTTTTCACACAAAGTGACACCAGATAAGGGCCATTTCAAAGACTCGCTCGCCTGTTAATCAGACTGAATCGTGTTTGTTCTCGCTGCTGTGGCAGGATGCCGTGCAGTGGGAATGGCTGCTGATCATTCCTGGCTCCAGGATAGAGGTCCCGCAGATATGGATCATGCTATTGTTGATTGAAAAGTCTGGGGCCACGGGCGACAGCTGTCATTTGTGGGATGCGTGGCTGTCACTGACCTAATTAACAGCCGTCACTCCCTCCCTTCTGCATCAGGAACACTGTGAAGTGAACTACATCTGCCCTGTTGTAAGAGATAATTATCTTCTAATGAGTGGATGCATCACGACTAGCACATTTTAGCACTGGCCATGATTTTCTTTGTTTTCCTGTTCATAAAGATGGGATCGGCATATACATTGGCATCACGTTTTTTGGCAGTTATTTAAAACCCTCAAACGAACCGTGCTCATTCAAAGTGCTACAAAATAGCTCACAAGAGCACACACAAAACAAATCGTGTACTGGTTAATATCCGAAGCAATTGAACAATGCCCACTTAATACTGATGCAAATTTTCCCATATTGTCTCTTTTCATTCTCCATATCTCTTGAACGCACACAAAAACAGTTGCTCAGCAGCTTTGGAGCATGTTAAATGCCCCTTATCTTCACAGGCTTGAAAGACACAGTGAATTTAATTAGCGCAAAGGAAAGCGCAAGATTGAGATGCAGGTCAGCACTGGGGTAGCGCAGTGCTCGCCATGTGTGGATTAATCAAGCTTTGTGGACTCAGCATAATCTGAGGCACGGGAAGGAAATGAGAGGGAAAGCCAATAAGAAATGGAAGTGTTGACATTTGCTCTCTTCCCCTCGGCTGCTTTGATGAGAGGGGTAGAACACAAGCTCCCGGCGTCCGCTGGTGCTAATGCAGGGTTGTTAGGCAGACTCACCTTTTTAGTCTTTGTTAAAGGTAGGGATAGCTGTCGCGGTTAGAGCTAGATGTTAAAACTCGAAGGAGGACTCAGGAGGTAGAAGATGTTAGAAAGATGATGAGGTTTTTATTTTCCTCAAATAAGGCCCATAAGGCAAATAATATCAATGACAATAATAAATAAATATAAATTAAACTTTTCAGAAAGACACAAACATGGGCATCATAGCCACTGACAAATAAGTAATTAGCTATAGTCGACTAGACATAAAAGACCACATTAACTGGTCTGATGTGAGAGCTCGTACGACTCATGCCTTATTAACACGACAACTCTCCCAAACAAAAGAAAAAGCGAGTTCAAGTAGCCTAGACACAAACCTCCAATTGGCTCAAACCAATATAAACGGCAGGTGTGTCGTCAGCTCAGGCACCAACACCTGTGGCTCACAGCAGCCATACTCAAAACAAACAATGTCCCACATAGTTGGGAAAATATGTAGCAACAATGGCTTGGTGAAGGCATAACCGACACTTAATAAATCAGCCTAAATACATTGACAATATTGCGGGTTACCCCGGAAGTTAAAACACACGCTCATGTGCGGAACATTCTATAAACAAACCAACGCACGTAAGACGAAATACTAGACAACGGTATAAAATATAACAATGACCTGATTTGAACCTGGAGACATTGAATGGTGTGGTGATTGTAAACAGAAAAATATACATATAAATGCATTTCTAACTGTAAACGGACATGACCCTGCAGTGGCGGGTCACACCGGTGCCCCGTTACAGTCTTCAAAAACACGGCTTTCGAGAGGAGACGCCGCTGATTGACAATTGGTTGTGTTGTTTCAAACATGAGATAAGAGCTCTCGAAAGCCGAGATTACGATTGTTGGTTCTGTTAAAGATGAAATTCAATTTCAATCCATTTTATTGATTTATAAAGCGCCATTAATTATAGATATCATCTCAAGGTGCTTCACAGAGCTCAAGACCTGACACCCCTAGAGCAAGAGAGTAATGCCAGCATACAAGTATAGATAATGGGCTTATTGGGATATTGGGAATCTTCATGCACTCAAAGGGTTCCTGTTACTGGAATGAGTAAATGATTGTGATCACATTAGCAGAGAAATTGGTAGTTTGGCTGGCAGTCCAAATGTGTTTGATGTTATGTAGGCATTGTGTATTACAAACGTGGGCAAAATTGTTAGGTGGGAATGGGCAACATGAAGTAGGTTACTTTTTGAAGGGGTTCTGTTTGTGTCTCTCTCTGTGTGTCTGTGTATGGTGTATTGTAGCTAGTGTGTAGTAGAACATTCGCCGCAATAGTTGGATAGGAATGGGTCGCAGGAAGCAGGAAGTGGACAGGTTGCAGCAACACTTTGCGGTGGAGAGTCTAAAGAAAAAAAGAGAAGCAAAGAGAGAATGGAATGAGGTTTTCTAATAGGTTGATTTGTGTATGTATATGTAAACATAAGTTATAATGGTGGAGAAAAATAGTCACCGCCATCAGCGTGGCAAGCAATGGTCCTACTATAAGGAGAGAGAAGAGAGACAAGTTAGTAGACAGATTTAAAAACAACATCAGACAGGAGCCAGACATCAGAGAGATGGCAGAGGAAAGAGGAAGGAGAAGTTGTATGGCATGACACATGAGAGGTCCTTGGCAGCCTAGGCCTATGGCAGCATAACTAAGGGATGGTGCATGCTGGAGCTGACCATACCAACTATGACTGGCCGACCAGTCGCAGAGAGGCAGCCCTTTCAACCAGAGGCTCTGCAATGAGTGCTGGACATCTGCACACCATTCCTAACTGTGGGGAGTAGTGAAGAGGACGGTTTTAAGTCTAGAGGTAAAAGTAGAGAAGGTGTCCACTGAAATTGTCCCATACACTTAAGTTCTAAAGCTGCTTCTCAAAAGACTTTCGAAGTGACAGACGGTAAATATTTCAACAGTGTTCTGTCATATTTGGCCTGATTTAAAGCTGCTAAAACTCCACCCCAGGAGCTTTATGTCCCCTTTCACTCATGGTATTGGCTCTCACCCCCCACCTCCCCTTTCTCACACGGTGCCCATTGATCTGTGTGTTTTTTCAAATTTAAATAATAGATGGGTCTGGAAGTCAATAGCGAACAGCCATTAATCTTGATTTATGTGTCTGACTCAAACATCTGGCTGGCAAACAGATTACTATTTGTAAAATCCAATGAACAGGATGTTATATGCCGACTCAAAAAGCGTCAGACGGGGAGTTTTATAACGGCAATCGCAGCGCTCCATCTTTTAGATTGATGGCGGGGCCCGTTTGCCTTAAAAGTGCTTACATTTATAGACTCCTTTCAAGTGATTACTCTGTGCAGCCGCGGTGTAAAATTCAGCAGTTTGTCAATGGTTGATATATGACATGTTATCAGAATTAGTATTGTAGTGATCTCAAAGACTCAGGCCTATCTTTGACGTTCTTGCCACATGCTAAAGTGGATATTAACATAGAGGAGCATTCAGACACTGATACAAAATAGCAAACGGGAGCGAGTTCTCTTATGCAGACATACTTTACAGACTCAGGAACTTTAAAGACACTAAACACAGGGAAAACTACACCACCAGATTTATATATAATACTGACTCTGATACAAATCTTAAGACTAATACATTCTACGCTATGAATACTGGTACGCATCACGTGACTGGAACTTTAGGGAAATACACCCACATAAACAAACACAGGCACTCCTGCTGCATGCCACATAGCGCCCACCAGGTGGGTCACATGCCCCCATCGACCCATGCATGCAACACAAAGTCTCTGAGGTGTGCCCAGAGTTGACGCTGCCACTGTGAGCTTTGGTCTCAGGGCCTGGACCCGGGTGAGGACTGGATTTTGAGCCGCTCAGATCCAATGAGCTCCCATTTGCTGGACTCGCTGGCGGCTGCTGAAGACTGGGGATCGGTCTTCGGGCCGTCGGAGCCAATGAGCCAGCTAGCAGAGCAGCTATCACCGGAACAGCTGCACTCTTCTCTGCCCAGCCGATGGCTTGGCGCTGTCTCTCGCCGGAACAAGTGCCACTTTTGCGGATACTAGAGGAAGCCAGCTTGGTGGATGGCCTGCCTGGTCTCAGCCGTTGATGGAAGTCTCGGCGTGTTGGTCTCTGGAAGCAGTGTAGCTCCCCAGTGGTTGCTGGGGTGCGACAATTTCTCCCCAGGATGCGGTGGTGGTGACTTGATGATTCTCTGGATGGACGATGGGCCCCAGGCAGCTCTTCTCCATTGACGGTATCCTCATTGGTGGTGACAGCGTGCTGGCTTTCCTGGGGTGACTGGTGTTGATGCGCTGGTTCTTTGTTCTCCTGCCGGCACACTCTCTGTGAAGACAACCTGATTGAGTGGGCAGGCCCCTCAAGGCTGGGCGTGGTCTTGACACGACAACCTTGAAGAAGCCTTTGACACCCAGTCTTCTCTCTAAGATCGTGGTCTCTGTCAGTGACAGCAGCACAGGAGCTATGGGCAGCTTCGGCGCTCTCTGGACCGGGATTGTGACAATGGCAGCCCTTCTGGTCTATAAGTGCCTTCTGGCACTTTTTCCACCGTGGTGTAAAGGGCCGCAGCCTGCCGACTGGCCTGCTGCTCGCCAGAGGCCCCGCTTTGGACGCTGCGGGGATGTCATTGCTGCCTGGCAGACAAACTTTATCTCCACCTCGCTCTCACTTGGCTCGGCTAGGCTCAGCACATGAGATGTGCGCCACATGCTAAGGTGGATATTAACATAGAGGAGTATTCAGACACTGAATACTCGCACGTTTCAGCAGGAAATGTAGACAGTGCTACTCCAGCAGTTTTCCACTGAACACTGACAGACAAGCAGCGAGAATGATTTAGCCATCAAGAAGATTCATGTCTTGTCACACGGCAATATGAATTTTCCGTCCTTCAATTCTTCAACTCGGCTTAGCAAAATAGCAACGTTCACCATGCCAAACCCATCTTGGTGAGAGAAAAAAAAGAAGATAATGCCTAAATGAATATGCAGATGCTGCCGTGAACAGGTGCGGTATTGTGTTTCTAAACCTGACTGACATCTGCAGCATTTGCAATTGTACACCACCCAAGGCAACTAGATCTCTCAGATGAGGCAATATTAAATTAATTTCCCTGGTGGTCTGGAGCATTGGAGAGCTTAGGAGAAGGGCTTTTGTTTGGCTCCACTGCCTCAGCTCCCAGCTCTGAGCCAACGAGACACCAGCCGCTCATGACTTTAACTCTGACTATTGGGAAAAGTCCCCGCATTGTTCTCTGGTGCAAGATAGATGACCAGTCCTCAAAAGGAGACACACACACACACACACTCACACACAAGGCACAGAGCTGGGAAGAAAAAGCCTGTTGGATATCTGAAAGCTGTCAAACAGGTGTGCCCATTATCAAGCTAAAAATCGAGCCATGTTTTTTTAGATGTCTTTTTAATGATAAAGTCAGGTGGCCAAAAAGCCTCTATGACAGTGCAGAGGAATGGAACGTCACGCGATGGTGATCACTCTGTCAAGTGGAGCCCAGGACTGTAGGAAGGATGACTGAAAGAGACAAGGGTACTGAAAGGCACTCTTATGCGGGGTCAGGCCCTCTGAAATATTTATTATTTATCTTACTTCAGTTTCCTCCTCCAGCCTTCACAGTCACAAAATACTTTCCATGAGGGCTGCATGTATTGTTGAGATATTCATGCATTTATAATCCATAATGTGCTGTCAGACTTTAATGACCAGTTATGACTTGCTATGTTACAATCAGTCATTCAGCCACTGGCTGCTGTCACTCAGACCAACAGTGACTACTTGTGTCTTGAGTCAAAGCAACTGGTAAAAAAAGGTATTTGGTACACCTTGGTATACTTTTATCATGGGGATCATTTTGAAATGCATGTGAGCGAAAAGTAGAGCTAAAAATGGCTACAGCTGAAGCTGGTACCTTACTAAAAGCACTGACAGTGATCTGCTGTCGAGAAAAATAATTGAAAGGACGCTAGTAAAGATCTCTGCTGATGTAGTTTGGGTGTCTCTCTCACTGGCATGTCACAAAGGTAAGAGGAAGAGCAAGGAGTAGTGTGGAGAACCGGTCGTCAAATTTTTAAGAAGCCTTGTTAGGCTTTAATGTTGTTATGGGGACTGATCACAACCTGAAAAGATGGATTACTTGGCAACAGTTTGTTATTGCAGTGAAGTGATGGGATAAATGGAATGCACAGAGATGAGTGATGAGGTGCACAGCTCAAGATGTAGACTGGCACCCCCAGTGAAAAAAAATATGATGATGACACAGCATGTAACATAGCGTAAACACCTTAGTCACATCATATATCAGGTTTCCTCAGGACAAACCGGATATGTCGTTCAAGTTATCATTATCCAGCATGTTGTAGGTCATTCACGTATGGCTATAGATCTCTTTGAGCTAAAGCACAGTCAATGCTTCAGATGGAAATGTTTCTTTTCCTGATTATATAACAAAAAAAATGGATGCATTACATTAATACCCTGCCCTTGCTAAATGTTTAAAAAAATATGTGGGGGGGGTTATCTCACAGATCTGTTGCAGAGGTGCAAATCAAACATTTCTTTGTCAACATCCTGTACTGGCATAATTATCACTCAGCTATGCTGATCCCATCCCTATAACCTAGACCTAGAGAGTCCGAATTCTACTTGGGGCTGTGTCTCTCCTGCATTTGTGTTGTCTATCTGCTAACATTTGCTACATGTCGAGAGTTTCATTTGATCTTATCCTGTTTTATCCCTGAAAGAGAACGAAAAAAAATCACTTACCTTGATAATTAACCATCAGGGGATTTGATTGTTACCCAAAGGAAGTGGGGCTAAAAAGAAACAGAGAAGAATAATTACTTTGATTGTGTGGTGTCCCAAACTGAGGCCATATGGCACAGTGGTGCCCCCAAGAGGATGGAGTGGGGAAATACAGGGTCCTGTCAGAATCATGTCTCCACTACAAATGTGCTGCGTTTTCATGACATATGCGGTTGCCAAGACCCTTGAGCCGTCTAATAAAGTATTGTGTAATTAAATTATGCTAAGTGTACTTCTCACTGAGTTATTCATCTTAAATGACTGCATCAGATTATGACAAAGGCAATATATTTATGAGAGGAAAATTAAATCAAACCTCTACCCACTCTATTCCCCCGGTTCTACTTTCTCAGTCATACTCTGTACACACTGCAGAATACACAATGACATAATCTTTTCCAGCAAATCATGCTAGTCCAGTAAGACCTGTTTTTTCTGTGCTTAGCACATAACCTAAGGATACAAGAAGTAGCCAAATTCTAAAGCACAAATGAGTGGCAATTATGTAGCAGCGACTCATTTGATTAAAGCAACCACAAAATCTGTCGCCTCCTGCATGAAAGTCGGTCGCGTTGAGTCACACGTTTGTGAGCTCCTGTGTGTTGTGTGCTCATGTTGTGTAAACCCACTCATTAAAAATGCATGCGATTTGGTGACAAATGTGGCCGTGTTTTTGTGAGTACGTCTCTGTTTACGTGTTCGTGTGTGTGTGTGTCTCTGTATGCCTTCTGGTTGTTGTCACACCGCGGGCCGTGGAGGATGAACGGTTCACTGTGGCTCTGTTGCACTGCACTGCCTTGCTCTCCCCCTGAGAGTTCCCCTAATCAAGATAATTATGTGAGCGACAGCCGCAAAGAGGTGCAGGGGACGGTTTTGATGCTTCCGTCTTCCTCTTTCTCTCCTCATCTCTCTGTTTCTCGATCCCCTCCACCCCCTCCCTCCCTCCCTCTCTCTCTCTCTCTCTCTCTTCCTCCCTCTGTCCCTCTGTCTCTCAAGCACGAAGGATTCACTTCTTGTCATCATTTGTCTGCCTCTCGCCCAAGCTAATGTGCAATGAAAAGACAAAAACTCGGTGGCATGTTGACTGACAGCAACAGAGGGAACCACAGTGCGCTCACTGCCAGCAGCCATTATTTAAACTCATGGTACACATGTGTTTCAGTGCTATACTGTATGTCAGTGGCATAATGACAACCTTAAATCTGGTTAACACTCAGCCCTCTCCCACTCACTGAGGAGCAGTGAGTCAATTTAGGGGTCCCTTTAGGTGGTACCAGATATGGCTGGATGTGGTTGACCGACACTCCAGGTTTCAGAAGGCGGGGAAGGGAGGGGAGCTGTGGTGATGGGCGAGTCGAGTCCAGTGCTGTGTGACCTTGCTAGATGACCTTTGCGTCCTGCAGGATGATGTGTGGTTATGTGGTCCCCTGGCTAAAGGCTACAGCCGGCGCTCAGCTTAATGGGTTCAGACAGAGGGCCGGGGGAGGGGAGGCGTGTGTGTGTGTGTGTGTGTGTGTGTGTCGGGGGTTTGGTAGACACAGTAGCTCGGGTAGTCCAAAGGAAAGTGAGGTCAAAGCAGAGGACGCGGCAAGCCTTTATTTACAAGTGCTGCGCGTGATGCATGAGTCGGGGCCGGGCACTGCTTCGAAGTGGCAACTCGCTCTGGGAGAGCCCAGCGAAACCGTTTTCGGTGATATATTGGGCCACCTCCACCGCTTCACCATTACAGGCGAGGCGATCAAAGGCGTCGCCCTAGTGCCCTCGTTTTTCCCCACAGCAATAATTACTTTCTACTCTCTGTGCTGACCTGTGAGACTCTTCAAAACATTTTGTGCTGGGTCATTGATGTTTTATTACGCTGTGCCCCCCTTCCTAAACCCACTTTCAGCCCGTGCACCATAACACTGCACAATAAAACTAGCAAGCTATTTGGAAAAAGACGTTCAAAAGGCATTTTCTGTATTTTCTCCTCTCCTAAAGTACTATGTGCATCATACAGCTTCAGTCATTTTTTTCCCCTGCAAGAGCTGCACTACTACAGAAGGGCTGCGAGCTGTAAGTCTCTCTCCCTCGGCTCACGTTTGAATCTTCCGACCCTCCTCATCTCCATAAAGACAGCTTTAGCTGAGCCGCAGATTTGCCTCCCCCATTGGCTTAACGAGACTCCTACAGGGCAGGCCCTGTCTCTGGCTTTGCCGCAGCAATTTGAGGACAACTCTCCAAATAAATGTAATAGCCCACATCAGCGCTAACCTTGCTGAACCGCTCCCCTCTACTGTTTTCTCTCTTCACTGTGGCCGAACATATCATCTCTGATGGAATTGCAATGCCTGCTTGAGATGTATCATGAAGTCGAAAATGTAAAGATTATAGACATAAAGGGGGAATGATCCACAGGCACTCAGGGTAGAAATAGATAGATGCTATGACCCCAAGGGTGTGAGAAAAGAAACAATGCTGTTTTGAAGCCATGAGTATTGAAGTGGTCTGAAAAACATGGGTTTACGTGTCCATCTCTCCAATAGAAAGCTGATGGTGAACCTATTTCATGCAGTATCTAACTCTATCTTCCTTCTCACTAGAGGGTGCTGTTGTCTGTAATTACACTGACAGTGAATTGAGATTTCAGTATGAATGGTAGTTTATGCAGAGTGCTTTTTTTTGTTTGCTTGCTAGGCATAGTGTTTGTGCATTTATCATAGTGTGACAGATGCATGTTCTCCAGAAAAGTTTGCAACCATTAGTCAGTTCCCTTCACACGCCATTCCTACATCGCAGCCATAACCAGTGACAGATAGTGAAAAATGTGGAGCATTATATACTCATTTCAAAGAAAAGCACTCATACCCACAGCACAAGCATCTGAATTGGAGCCCTGACAGGAGCTTGTGCTCAGGGAAATATAAAGATCCAATGGCAATTTACAACAGCTGCTGCTGTGAAGAGCAAATATAATGTGTGAGACATGCAGCAAACTCTCACACAGTTGCATATCCCAACAGAGCAGTGGCAGATATCTTTGTCAGAATAGATGAATTCACACCACGTTTGAATGTTTCATCATTTTCCATGTCTCCAACAGCAATGCGGTTTTCTATGTGTATATTTCTATTTCAATGTCTGACATTGATTTTTTTTTCTTTTCCTTTGATCTCTTTTTGTCTTGGCCTCTTTACGGAATGAGCAGGAGAAGCAGAGGATGAGGAGGCCTGAAGATCCAAAGAATACAGAACATATAATATATATATATATATATATGAATATTTTTTTATGTAAATTTCCTGCTTTTTTCAGATGTTGCTGAATTTTACACATTGACCACAAGATGGCGTGTCAAGTTTGAAATTGAAAAAATCAGCACAGATGTTTTTTGAAAATTGCTGGCACGAGCCGCACTTCACTCAATCCTTTACCAATCCGGGGATACAAGTCACCCTTGCTTACTGTATACTCTGACATACAATGCCTGTCGTATGGGCCGTTTTAAGCTTTTTTTTACTTGTATGCAGTGTATGGATTGCATACACTGAAGATGCAGTTTGCAGCTTTTAACAAATATTCATCAACATCTTCTGCTGTGATGCAATTCTGAAGGTATTATTAAAACGACCGACAAATGACCAGCTACCATTCTGCATACTGTCACTGATTGAGACATAATGCATATTTATTTACATTTGACAGACATGGAAAAATATAACCAAAATTGTTTTCATGATCGCGGTTGCTACATCACTATTGTACAGTAGGTCTATAAATATTTGTTGGCACTAACTACAAAACCACAATGAAACCTGATGATATAAAACACATTTTGTTTCATTTTATAATTCTATTTTTTATTGTATTATCATTATTACTTAAGTAATTCCAAAGTGCAGACTTATTTCTATTTTCTGCTCAGTTGCAGTGTAATAAAAGCTTTACAAACAGGATCTATTAATACTACTGCTCCATAATTTACACTGGGACAAGCAGATCAATGGGGATAAAACGGCATTTGCTGACCATGATCACAGGACAGTGGATTGTGCCCAACTGTGTTATGCTGTGTTATGTTTTTGACTTGACGTTTGTTTAGCAACCTCACAGGAGATGACCTATTGCCACACAGCAATGCCACTGATAAACACATGAGAGTCAGAGCATCCTGCCACCGAATGCACACCACTCTGCCGAACCGTGGCAAAGGGCAAATAAGCTTACAGACTACTCACTCCCACAAGTGAAGGCCTGGAACGGGTCCATCTGACCTGAGAGCACAAAGTCAGCCAGGAGCCAGGAGTGCCAACTCAGAGGCGATTTATCAAATCTACCCACTTCCCTGTTTCAGGTTTATACCATTAAAGTGTCTGTGGATTCTGTTCTATAATTCATACGCTCAAATATGGGATAATAAAAACAGAATTGTCAACCGTTGTAATAAATTCAGTATAGTATACTCTTCCCTCATTACAGCAGACATTACAACATTACAGCAGAAGACCTGATCTGACCTGCTATTGTTGTATTTCATACCTTTCTTTCATGGTATTCTTGAAGTATATGGTATATATATACAGAATATATGGAAGTACACGTTCACATGCACGTCATGAAAATGGATGTGGTGAGACAGAAACAGGGTATTGCAACTGCAGTGTATGCAGTAAGAGGAGTCAGACAAGACAATTCCAGAAAAGTGAAACACGAGGACGTCAACATTCACTTCTCCTATTTTAAGCAGGATCAGACACTTGGACCTTTGGCAAATGTAAAGAGGCTAACATCACAACCCTCAACAGTGGTGTGATTAAAGGCAAGGTGTAGCGTTTTGCTCTCTGCGTTGCGCTTCCGTGTGGGCGGCAGGGGTTACCAGCAGAGCTTGTTTGTGCCAGGAGCTAAACAGTGGAGTTGAGCGCTGAGTCAGCGAATCAGACGAAGCGGAGGCAGTCAGGGCACTTGGAGAAAACACATAAACAAGTGGCATCTGTGTCCACTACACTGCACCTCATGGATGATGTCAATACAACACACACACACACACACACACACACGCGCACGCACACACGCACACACACACACACACACACACACGTGCTCAGTACAACACAACACAAAGTGGCTGGCACATCACCACGGACGCCGTGAGCCAATAGGCGACAGACACTACTCTGTCACACTCTGACCGGATTAAAGTCATACAAACACAAGGCACGTGTAGCGTCCTACTACAGTTAATCAGAGGTGAAAAGAGGAGAGGAGAGGAGAGGAGAGGAGAGAAGAGTAGCCACTTTAGCACGAATAGTCCCATGTCGAGTGCTTTTATTAAAAAGCAGAAATATAGATACCCCAGACAGCCGTTTCTATATTTTGTCAATCCTGACCTTCTAGCTGTGTATCTCAATCGGCTGCAGTTGCCCAGGGACATTTCAGCATCTGTGACCTTCGCCATCTGCAGGCAGCAAAAAAAAATTTAATGCTGTGAGGGGTCAGTGAACTTTGGAAGGTGATAAAAAAAAGTGTGTAGGTGTACACACACACACACACACACCTCTATGACATAACCAACCCCTCCTCGGAAAACAAATAAACATATCTGTGTGTGATAAGCTACACCTCGCCCGACTGGAACGACTGGTACTCTCCCTGTGTTTGCTTTTCCCGTTTTGAAGAGGGAAACATTGCAGACAGGCCTTGCTGGGTAGAACTGGTTTGCACCAGATCCCTTAGTAAGAGGGCTAAAGGGAGAAACCAGTGGTGATATCTCTCTCACTGTCACTCACTGGGAGATTTGACTAATAATCAATGACACTATGCCGGGATCTGATGGCCAGGGCGTGGAAGCCAATGGGATCACACTGGCCAGAGGCAGGAAACATCTAACACCCCCTCCCCCTCCCTTTTAATCCCAGTTTCCCAACTGCTAGAGGAACAAGGGGTTTGCATCAGACAGAGAGACACTGAGTGAGGATGAGACGTCTCCCGGCGTAAACAGCAGCAGGTATCGGTGCTAGCGGCTAGGGTTGACCACGGATGGATGCTGGATGGCTCCTCTCTGGCTGCGAGTTTGACCGCAGGGCCCGGCTGGCCGTTGAGCTGCTTAAGGGCTTTACATGCCAGACCGCGGCGTTAAGCTGGCGTGCTCTTCGCTGCTTTCGCCGCTTTCGCTCCCTCACGCTGACTTGACCTGTTAAGTTTTAAGCCGAACCGGTTTGAAACCGGTTCTGCCGACCCAAAGCCCCATGTTCAGCACAGCAGAGGTTTTTTTTTTTACGGACTCAGCCAAGGCCCAGAAAAACACCACCAGATGTCTGTGAACAGCTCCGGGAAAGTTGTGTGTGTAGAGGGAGTTTGTAGTGGCTACTGTTTATACTTGTAATGTTAGTTTTGAAACTCCGATGACAATATTTATCAAACATAGGGGGCTTATTATGACAATCGTGAGACGGGCAGTCATCCTACGCCCGTCTGCTATTCTACAGTTTCCAGTAGTTCGCATTATTCTGCATTCCCAGCTGAGGTTTGCGATCTTGTTCCCGCTTCACTACTCGACTGTTATTGTAATTCTCAAGTGCCTAGATAAAAGACGGATATGAGAAAATTCTCTCTCTTGTTCTTACCGTCACAACACAGCTCAGCACTAACTATGGTAATGTGAGGCCGTTTCATATCGGGCCTCCTCAGCGCCTGTGTGTATCCCATGGTTTAAAAATACTCCAAAACTGCTTCCAAATATTTGAAGTCTGTTTACTGTTGAGATATGAAATGGTTTTCCGAGATATTGATATGACTGTAAGAATAAAATAAAAACAGCTTATCGTAAAAGCTAAAAATGAACACGGTCATCATTGGCTGGAGTTGATGTTTCATGAAGGGTTAGCGTCAAGAAGTGGGGCGGGGGTCATTAACTGCCTGGAACATTTTCTTCCCCTCTAATTCCCCAGCCTAGATTATGTGAGGGTCTTACACTCTGCCCTGAACATCAAACACCAAAGGCGACTGCTGTGGATGGGCCGTTCTCATCGTAGGAGCCGTGTCCTCTTGGTCCACCTCCCCATCCCTGCCCCATCATAATCTCCACCATCGCACTGGTCATACTCGCATCATGTGCCCTCAGACCGCTCGCCAGAAGACCCATCATTCCCCTGCACCCCTCTCTCCATGTGCGCATTCATAGGTGGGAGTGAATGAAGAATGGACTTCATGGGTCGAGTGACTCAAGCCGCCACCATCATCATCCTCCCCCGGTGTTTCCACTGTTTGAAAAAGAGAGGGACAGTGGGGGTAGGGAGGGGGAAATAGTCATCACCCAGCAGCTCAGATGAAAGCCAGACTCAAACAGGGATGTTTTTTTGGGATCCTGCTCAAGGCTTGCAATGGCTCATAATCTCCAGGCCCATCTGATTCTTGTCAAGGCTTAAGGCACTTTTATTGTGAGGTTCACATTCCTTCAACAGTACTGGAAAAATCAATCCAGCAGGTGAAAAATGATCGGTTTAATTTTCCACCATAGTGAAAAATGTCCTGTCTAATGACCTGCAGTATGAAACTACAGCCTGGGGATTACCTTAAATTTGTCAACACAACCCACCACACCACACCCAAGAGGAGGCAAAGTCCAGTACTGTGTGTAGTGGTAAAAGGAATAAGGTGACAAAAGCCTGGCTGGCTTCACTTCCGCTCATTCACTGGCCTGCTGCCTGGCGCTTGCAAGGCCCTGATATGGATCAACATCAGCAGTAATAGCGGCTTATCAGTTTCCTTTTCTTAATAAAGTTTCTGTGAGCTGTTGGCTGAATTGGGGAAGGGCGGGGAGATGGGGGAGAGGGTGGCGATGGTTACGTTTATCCTGCTGCCCTCTGGGAACTACCGGGCTATTTCTAACAATCTCTTGATTCTGATTAATCCCACCAGGCATCTGTGGCCAAATTTCTGCGGATAATGCTCACTAGTTCATTCACAGCACAGTGTACGCAGATAATGCGATTTAGTGGTTCTGTTCTACTGCACACATTGACATGTTATGATAAATGTTTATATAAACAATTAATCTCATTCTCAATATAATGTGTTGACTAATGGAGACTTTAATTTATTTATTTTACACTTTATTTTGGAGATTTTATGCACTACTGTTGGTGGTAGTTGGCTAGAATGAGCTACCATGCATTTGTAACTATTAGAGTTAATGTGGCGTGCTGCAGAAGATGGGAGATTTCCCCTTATGATTTTTCTCACTCCTCTTCCTCTTCCTTGTCCCATTTTCATTCTGCCTTCTCTGCATCATAACACTACTTGTTTTGCTCTCTGTGTTTTGCTGAGTAAAAGTCACCCAGCCAGTTATGCTGTCCTTTGCATATTTTCCTGCACCCAGACATTAACAGCAGACTGTGTACACTTATACACGTAGCATAAAACAGGTTTAACGAGGTTCAGTAGTTCAAAGAGTCGAACAGTTGCTGATCTTTGTTTTTTTCTTACCTGCCCTATTCAGCCACGTGGTAGCTGTTACTGTCAATGTCTGAACTCCAGAGGGCGAAGGGTTATATAACCTAATTGTTGTGGTTGAATATCAATGATTTGCAGAAATATTCAAGAATGCAAATCATATTTCTCTGAATTCTCTATTCATTATTTGGTCTTTTCAAGAAATGTGTGAAGGGGGGTTTAATGAAATTAATGTTTTATCAAGTTTTAAGAGTAAAGCATTCAATGGGCTGCATTTAGAAACATGGCGCAACATCATTCATTTACAGTTCAAGGTTTATCAGAGGGTCTCCAGAGTCTGATTCAAGCACCAACTGACTTATCTGGGTTTCGATACAATTAACCTAGAATTTTACTAGTGACAGTGGTTCAGGAGGTTGAGGAGTCGTTTCGTAATCACAAGGTTGCTCGTTCGATCCTGACTCCTCCTCACCAAGCGCCGAAGTGTCCTTGAGCAAGACACTGAACCCCTAACCGATCCCCATGCGCAGGTTGGCAACTTAGATAGTAGCCTCTGCCATTGGTGTATGAATGGGTACCGGTAGATGTCTGAGGCATTAATGTGTAAAGCGCTTTGAGTGCTCTCTGAGTAGAAAAGCATTATATAAATGCGGTCCATTTACTATCTTCTTCACTACACGTCTACTTGAAATTGCATAGATGTCTGAGGGATTTTTTAGACTTTGGAGTGGCCCATTGACCCATTACCTCAAGCTCTATGGTGCACAACTGGTAACACTGAATAAGGCACATTCAGGTCATGTTCCTCTGACTGCTTCTCTGTACCGAGGCAACAGTGAAATTGAATAATGGGAACTGGTGGAAACAGTCTCATAGTCACACTCCAGTGTCCTGTGTTGGTTCCCCAAAAAGGTTCCCACAGCAGGCAGAAGATGAATTGTAATACCTTACTCAAAGTGAGGACATCAAATGGAACAATGAGATCATTCCTCTCACACCTCATAAGGGGACTTTCTCCATCCTTGGAATAACCAGTGTAGGTAATTGTTACAAAATCAGCATTTACACAACCACCAATTCAACACCAAAAATATACACTGGACTGGATAAATAAACAGAGTAATCGATATATAAATAGGTCTTTACTCGCCCATTGTGCTGGTCCTTGGCTTCCTCCTGAGCGCTTCTAAGCTGCACCTGCAGAGGCCAGCCTTGGTGAGTGAGGGGGGCTGGCGAGCGACGCAGGGCGAGGGGTGGGGACAGGACAAAGCAGAGCAGGGGAGAACAATGGCAAGGCCGAGTGGTGGAACTGCAGCGAGACAGACTGTCTGCGGACCACGCCGGCCACCAAGCCCCGGGGGCAGACCCCCCCCCCCCCCCCAACTCAAACCGCACAGGAAGACACTTCCCTATACCGCCCAGGGCAGACACTGCTGCCAGAACAATGGAGTCCCCGTCCCGGACAAGACCTGAACATGACTCCTCTGTTGGGGATTCACAGGTTTGATGTTGAAAGAATAGAGGAGGAGGCCAGCAAGGAGGTAACCATGGGTCAGTGTAGCCCAGGGGGATGCAGTTGTAGACAGTTAATAATGCATTATCACTAACAAGGAAATATAATCAGAAGAACAATCGATGAACAAATTCAGACAAGCTACATGTATTTGTTGTCTTTCAAGGAAAAACTGAGCATTAATTCACACTCTACGATATTGTCATACTTTCCACCCAGCTGGGCTAGGCCTTGTGCTTCATGGATAATTCATTTGTCAAATCAACACCTGTGGCACAATTATGAGTACAGGAAGAAGAACTGGGCCAGTGTGCGGTTCAAATATTTTTCTTAGGATGTGAATATTGCGTCAACAGGCCGCCACGAACCTCCTTTGGGTGATGGCGGGGTGTCAGGGGTCAGCTCCAGAACAAGCCACTGACGCAGCAGACTGCGAGTTTAGCGTGGGGCCTACGCGCAACTCATTCAACGCTGACAATGCCGGCATTGACCGCAAAACAACAAGTGGGCCCCTCCGTCAAGCCATTGTCCTCCTCCTTGACCGATGGCACATGGCACATGCCGATGACTAACCGGCGCAAAAATGTGCTCAGTGTTTTAGACATTCTTCTGCAGCTCGCAGACGTCCTGGATTGTTGTCCGTTTCCTCGCCTTCGTTGTAGGGGCGCACACAGCTAAAAAGCATTCCGCAGAGGGGTCCTGGGGGAACGGTGACATGAGTCACACACCGAAACCTCACAGAAGGAAAAGCACTCGATCAGAGGCACATGGAGTGGCCAACAGTACGTCTGCATCGCTGGCATTCCCGCGCTTCCTGTATGGAGTCCACATTTTCTGTTGTGATGACCTTTTAGGGGGTGTTGGTGACACAGTGTTGGCCAGCTGCATGCGACATGTGAAAGGGATAGGGGGAAACCAAAGGCAGCCTTAGGAGTGAAGTATCCCAGGCAGGCCATGCAGCCCACAATAAACTCTGGATGTGTGAGTAAGTGTGGGGTCTAGTAAAGTGTTTGTGTTCTTCCAGTCTGTAGGAGTCATCGAAACCACATCTGGATTGCAGTTTAATTTAATTTATGCAATACGCTTACCAGAGAAAATGCACTTTGAAGCATTAGTTAATTGAAAACAATCCAATACTTCCACATATCTGGCAAACCATTAGGCGCTTAAAGGTTCCAGTAACTACACTTTTTTCACCACACAGTTTCTCAGAAATCCTCAAATAGGCCATGACACTCAGCAGAAATCCTTGAAAGAAGAAACTTTTAGTGCCTCACTAATCTACAGCCCATTATCTCAGGTCTGTATAACATGTCGTGGTATTTTTTTTCCATGTAAGCTGTCTCCTTGGCATCGCGGCAAAACAGGAATAGATCATTTTGGAGGTCAACCGTTTGGATAACTCCAACGCTTGTATGGAGTTAAAAAATGTTGTCTTGTCTTTCCATGATTTATCACTGGGCTTTGAAGTTTCTCAGAGGCAGAGCTCTCTACATTTAGAGCTTGTAACAGACTGTTAACACAAATGTTGTATTATGTAAAAGGTGGTCTCCAGGAGAGGAGAAGTGTTTTATCAACACTGAGTCACATGGACTAAGTGTGGCTTCTCTCATCAGGCTTAGACAAAAGCTGACGCAAGTCTACACAGCGCACTGTCGCATTCTCACTTCCTCTTCTTCACCTTTTTTTATTTATTTTTTTTCAGCCTCTGGACCGGTTTGAACTGGAGTCGGGGCAGTCTCAGCGGAAACAGTCAGGCTCTCGCTCTCCCAATCTCTATCACCATGGCGATCGCTAAAACACCGAGCCCAGAGAAGCTTTTGCTGCTGCCACGTTGTCTGTTGACATCAAAGTGCCCGGCAACAGCTCTCTGAGAAAGACAGGAAGAGGGTGGGAGAGGACAGCCTCACGTTAAGCATCTTGTTACATGACAAAGAGGACCGCCGGCAGCAGTGGCTTCAGTATCCTGCTCAGCCTGTCCAAACAATTGGACTGCCTTTTAAGGAAAAGAACACAAAACATGCTGTAGCTGGCAAGATAAACAAAGCCAAAACTAAAGAGGGCTGCAGTTTAAATATAATTGACTGAAGTATGTGGTGAAACACTAAAAGTGGCGAAGTATCTACCACTGAAAAATGACAACCCTAGACATCATAGAGAGTTGTGATTAGAGTTAGCTATATTGGTTTATCTGGATAGAGAGTGTTGAAACCGCACACCATTTTTGTAGCCGCTTGTGTGTGTTTCTGTGTGTATACATGTGTGTTTCTGTGTGAATACATGTATGCGTGCAAAAGGACAAGGTTTGTTTTAGTGCTTGGGAGTGACTTTCCTCTTTCCTCTGCCAGGTGAACTTTTACCTGAGCGAAACCCCCGTCCTCAGGCTATGGGCAGGTCCCTGTGGTGTCTGTGGCGCTGGAGCACATGCGGAATCCAGGCAGTCAGATGTCGGATGACACATCAACGGGCTTCTGAAACCGGTTTCAGCCGGCTATCGAAGCGAATGGGATTACCTGACATCCAATGATCTTAGCCTTGACAGCTAATCCCGCCCATGTGAAGAAAAAAACACACACCAAATACTAACTGTATGATGAAACACCTTTACTCACTGTTGCAACGTAGCCTAGCATCAGAACAATAAGGTACTCATATTGACACTTCATTGCACTAGAGGGATTTTCTATCATAGAGCAAAGGCAAAGCACCCTCCCCAACAGGATGAACACCCAGGAAAGCCCTGCTAATGCCATTTAAAGCAGCTCTTATCTGTGTGGTCAGGGTGATGGAGTGAGTGCACCTACACAAACACACCAGGCTCCGGCTGCTATCTAGCTTCCCCCACCAAAACTGGTTTGCGCTGGTTTTGTAAGCCGCCCCAGCGGAAGAAACTCAGTGAAGGCTAACCACATCAAGTGGCGGGTAACATAATATCCCCCTTGAAATGCCCTTATTTCAGCAAAGGATGGGGAAGAAAACAAAGCCTGCACATGGAGTTTATCCAGGAGCTCTTTAGAGAAATAGTACTAGATTACACGCCCCCCCCCAAGTATTTCCATTTGTTATTCATTATTAATCTGTGCTTTGTTCGTGTATTAATCTTGATTAAATGATCAAAGATTATCACAGTCATTTATGGGGCTCTGTGAAGTATCAGATGAAAGTGAATTGTGTTGGAATAATCCTCCTTCAATTAGTTGTAGTATTTCAATTTGGCCCCCTTCAGTAGGTCAACTGCTGTGTTTATCAAAATACACCCAGTTTCTCAGGTTGTTGTGTTTCACTGTTTTGTTTACATGCAAATAAAGTTGACTCAGGGATTTGAGAATTAATGTTCCTGTCTTACTTTCGATATAATGTAAACATTGAGAGATAGATACAGTAAGGTATTATACCAGACTGTTGATAAACCCTGTGGTAAAATAGCAGATGGTCTACATAATTATTGACCAATATTTTTCTGAGAATAATTTCTTTCATAACCTTTTCTAATCTTAATCCTGCCACAATTGACATTGCATATTTATCCATAGATTTGGACATTATAGTCTAAAATTAACTTCATATAAATATCCATATTATGTAGTGTATTATGTAGTGTGTGTGAAAAAACAGAGTGGAGAGAAATATTTCTTGAGTTCATAATTTATTATAGAAATTGAAAAATTACTTTTAGAAAATGCATGGGCTGGTGTTTGACAAATAAATTAGTGGCCACTTGTAAAGAGAGAACAGTCGGTATCACAACGTAAAACTGGTAGAGCGACAAGGCATATGTTTGCAAAAATACAGGCAACATTTTGAGGCAATATCTTCGGCACCAGTCTCCCATCACTCAGTCACTATTTTTATGAACCATTCACACCTTCAAGGTGCAGATAAAGGACGCATTTTTAAAATGCAGTTCATCATTGAGACATCATTGCAAGAGTCTCTTTGACTTGTGCTTGGGAAAGCCCCAAGAATTTTCTAGAGCGCAACTCCATCGCTGTGCTGCACCACTCCGTGCATCTAGGAGTTCACTACGCATCCCTCCAGGCAAGCTGCATCAGTGGATGCCATCTCCGTGGTCCATTGTTCTTTTAACAATTTAGCCAGGACCCCTTAGCTCATCTCCGTGTCGATTGTCATCTGGTCTTGAACATCCTCTTTGCCAGGTGTCAGCGTGCTGACAAACTTATATGCTGAGTCGAAACCACTCGTCAAGAGTCGATATAGAACAGTCAGCGAAGTTTCAGCAGGTTCCGAACAATTCCTGCGATACGCAGAAACTTGTCCTTCTTGCGCTGTTTCAGGGCCATCAAGGCTTTGGCCGTTTCCTCGGGGTCCTGCGCGTAGGAGAAGATACTCCTCACCCGCTCCTCCGCCTTCATGTCTCCTGTTTTCTGGAACAGCCTCATCACAGCGTCTTGGTTGACGTTGTCAAAGATGTTAGCCACGGCCTTTTTGCGGTGCGCTGTGTCAAACCGATTCCCGTGAGAGGACGGGCAGACGCGGTGACACTCCGAAGTCACATAAGAGGACATCCTTGCGCTTTGTTGTTTTCGCGTTTCTTGTCAGTTCGCGGCTGAGGCTTGGTCTCCAACTCTCTCAGTTGAGTTGAGCTGGGTTGCCTGCTGCCTTTGTGCTCTGTGAGTGTGTGGAGAGCCTCTGTCCCTGCCAGAGCTATTTAAAGGGTTGCTGGAGGCTTCCCGGCTGTCAAGACCCACTTACACTGGTGACGTCACCAGTCGTAGGCTACTACACACCCACAGAGGCAGCCTTTCAACCAGCAAAGCTAACGTGCTACGACAATGAGGTACTCTAGCCCAGCTGTAGGCTGAAAGCAAGAGACTAGCAAGAGACTAGAGTCTACTGCTTGCCAGTACTGAGAAATATGAAACAAGTTGTAAACGTCTTGAGAATCTAGTATGGTAGAAATGGAGGGCGAACATTGTTATGCAGACTGGGTAAGGTACGTGTAAATCATTATACAAAAACATAACTTGGTTTAGACTGTGATCAACCCAGATATTTTCCCTATGTTGAGATGTCAGTATCTGGGACTGAAATAAGCAATTTAATCCACATATTTTAAAAATAGCCATGCATGTAGGCAATAGCATCCAAGTGTGAAATTCATAATATTCAAATGTTGTTACTGTCAGTGTAATTGCACACAACTTGCAAGCATGTTGGACATGTTGAATTTCCCCAAATTAACTTTTTTATTTTATGACTTTAAAAACTAAATAGTCACATACATTTAGCTTGAAGCCATTGGTTAACATTGCTAGTTTTGGAAACAAATCATACTGTATGAAGTGACAGCCTACATGAAAAGCACAATATTGGATAAAGAATTGCACAACTATGTGTTTAGTTTTGTTTACACTGTCCTCACAACGACTCCGGTGTCTGTTATCAACAGGCCCCATCTGTAAATTAGCTTGCCCATCATTAGCCACTCACAAACAACTATTTTTTCTTCGTTTGAAACAGTAAGAGCTATTTATATATAGCTGGAATTGCCAGTAAGTTGCTCTATTTTTAGCCAGGGCCCCACATGTTTACTGAGAAAAATAATAACAACTCACCACTCAGGTTACAAACACATACATCCCAAAGCCAAGTACTTTTAACTGACTTATGTTGTTTACAAGGCCCCAGGCTTTATTGTCCAGGACCAGTGCTATCCTAATCATAGGGGGTTTGCATGCGAAAAGGCAAGGAAAAAATGTTTGACATGTTCTTAGATCTACAGAGTAACTTTTATGATGAAAGATGTGCCAGACAAACAGACATGTGGAATGCAAGTTGTTTGCCATCATTGATTGACACAGTGCAGTATCCAGTCATCCTTTTTTTTTATCTCTCCCGACTGTCTGAACACTGTCTCAGCACCGGATACTGTCCGGTCCTAGACTGGCATGGCATTTATGACTGGAGCCAGGGAAGATCTGGGCAAGGTGCGGAAACAGTGTCAGGGGGAGAAGAAAGCATATTTATGACCTTAAAGTACTCAAGAGTTCAAGCGCAAAGACGAACGGGACAATGAGATCTTGTGGGAGGGGAAAAGGAAGTGCTCGCTCGAGTCGCTCAACCCAACCCTGTCCAGCAACACAAGCCAAGTGTCCTTTATTAATCATAACAATGGCGGCACTAAATTTAGTCCGGGGTCAAAGGTGACTCCCAACAGTCGGACCAGCGGAGACAATACTCTCTCCCCACGCAGACTTCTGGAGCCAGCTGCTGAAGTCCCTCAGCCCGAAGATGTCAGGTTGCCCCTCAGCGCATTGTAAAATATGTAAGCAGGATTCCAGTATCTATCTACCAAATAGTTCTATGGTGTGCTGGAGCTGCTTAGTATTTTTGTGTGAAAAAACACTGAGCATGATTTTTAAACAAATACTTTAAGTGATGCCTATCAAGGTTAAGCCACTCATGTTTTTATTAATCCTACAGAAAACCCTTTATCCATCTGGTGGAAAATGGAGTAAGATAAGAAGGTGACTATGTGCAGACATGTGTGGCTTTCCCATTATCACCATTGTACTGTAACATGTCACTGCGGAATAAGCTGGGGTCGAGATGTCTCTGAATAAAACGATTTAATTTTCTGTTCGTTCTGTCCTCCCTGCCCCCATCCTCACCCTGTTGTGAAACATGTGTTGTGAGCATGTGTGTAGCCTCACTGTGCCACCCCTGTGCTTTGAGGCTTGAAGTTCTAGGAAGTGACCACATTTTTCTGGTCGCCAGTGCATCTGACCTCATCTGCTGAATTACAGCAAGCTTGTTGTGAGAAATTCTAAAATCAGCCTTCATGCTGAAGCTGTCAATGAAATATTAATTTGATATTGGCAAACCCTCGCGTTATCTCTGGGTTATCATAGATAAGTCGAGAACAGTTACATAAAGTGCCTGTCTGCAAGCAGTGTGTTCACAGCTGATAACAGCGAATGAAGGGATTGATTACGAGGTCATAAAGCTGCAGCAGATTTATAATGGGGAAGACTGATGGCATAGTTCTAATGTGTCCTGATAAAGTGCAACATTAGGCGTTTTTTTTCCCTCAACTGGGAACAAAAATAAAACTGGTCAAAAGAACTCTTGTCCCCTGGACAGAAATGGATAAAAATTAAGATGTAACTTAAATTGACTCTCTCTTTGTTGTGGCTATTTTTGTAACTTTTTTAACTCTACCAAAGAAAACCAGTTTAAAATTGCAGTTTAAAAGCCTTTTAAGAAATGTTTTTAATTTCACCAGGTAAGTATACATGTTGATATCCGAGAGGTTACATTGCACAACCTAGTAGTTCTTCAGAAGTGGATGGGTGTTAATGAGTAACAGACAGAGATAGAGGGAGGAAATGACTCCTCAGGACATTCTCAACATTTGTTGTACTTGACTTTGCGCTACAGCGTATTTATTCATTTCATTAGCTGCAGGGTTCATTTTACAGCGTTCACATACAGAGTGTGGGAAGCGAAGGTGGATTTGCCTTCTAGAAAACAACAGCTTAGTAACACAACAGGTTAATTTATGAGCCAATTAAAATGCATCCCCACTGCTGGAGGCATTAGAAGCTAAAGGCCAGTTACGTGTTTTATGAGAGTGCTAACCTCCATCTCTGTACAGCACCTGTTCTGGATCTCCCATATTACAGGAATCCGTAGGGCTAGCAGTAAGCGCTATTCATGATTAGTCAGTTCCTGGACTTGCTTTTGGGCCGCTGACGCAACAAGAAAATACCTTGAAAATACCCCCCCCCCCCGGCATGGGCTTTCCTTCTAAAAACAGCGGGCCAAGTTCTCTTGGAACATGACTGAAATACCATACATGCCTCAACAATGCCTGTCTCCAAGTAGTCATCACTAGCTGATCAACAACAGAAATAATAACATGGAACAAGAAACAGTGGAACGGGCTGGAGAAACAGCTGGAGAGGTCTCTGGGTATATAAGATTGTAGTTGGGATGAAAAACCCCGCTCCATGTTTTGCCAGTCTGATTGCTTTCTGACTTTTTGCTTAAACGTCGCATTTATCTTTACTTGAGAAATGCAATGCAAATGAGGTAAGATCAGACATAATGCACATTGTATTTCATAATGCAATAACATATTGATGCTTATTTCAATCGCACCTGGATCAAAGAGAACAGTCATCTGTGTAATTAAGTGGGTATTACAGAAATAGGCCATTGGCTGTTAATGTGAGATATCTCTGGACAATCACAAAAATCGAATAACATAATCCCTTTTTTCTGAAGAGAACTTTGCATAACCCAGCAGATGGCTGGGGTAGCAGTCTGGGTGCTTGGTCAACAATAGTGTGCTTGCTGCCTAAGCGGCCTCTTGGCACGCACAGGGAAGCGAGAGCTCGCGTTTCCCCTGATTCACCCTCGGGGGGAGTGGTGGTGATGAGGGGGGTAGAGAGGAGCGGCCCTAGCATGCAGATTAAATGACTCATCAGTACGGTTCCCACAAGGAGCACCCAGGCAGGCAGGCAGGCAGTGTTACAGTGTCAGAGAGAACCGGCTCAAACCGGCCGTAGCTTGCCGTGATCACAGCCCTTTGGGGGCCATGGCGCTCGCTAAATCAGCCTCGGCGGGGAGGAGCGCGACGCGTCTGTCTCCACATCACAGCGCTCTCTAATCAGAGCACAGGGCTGCCCCCCCCCTCCCCCACATGGCCTCAAGTGATCGCCACTGAACAGCCCTGTCATACGGCACAGCCTGGGTGGCCTTGGAGTCATATTCCAGAACACCACTTTATGTGCCCTCTCTAACCTTCATTGCCTTACACTGGAATGTCTCACTTCTGTCGCCTTCCTTTTTTGTGGGGAAAAAGCAGAGCACAGTAAACAAGCACTGCTAGTGTGTGTGTGTGTGTGTGTGTGTGTGTGTGTGTGTGTGTGCTGAACTGCTAGGGTGAAAGGAAAGAAGGTAATTGTAAGTGGTGCTGTTTGGACTGAAAGAATTTTGAGATACATTTTGTGATGTTGTGGTTTTAGATTAATTCTTAACATGTTCTTAAAGAATTACAGACTACAATAGGTGTTAACGTTACGGTGTAAAAATGGACCAATGGTTGAAAAAAGGTAATATCTTTACCACTGGCATTGAGTCAGATAAACCGATGACTGTGGTGCTCTTCGCTGTGTCCCTGTTTTTGTTTGTTTCTGTCAAGCGACTCAAACGTAAATATGCATGTCCTCCTACTATCGGGTTACTGGCGTGCGTCGTCACGGTGTCGCAACTCCTTTACGTCTATGTCCCACTCTCCCTGTGACAATAACAAAGCGGTTAATGGCACGCAAACACCCCCACATTAACAGAGCAAAACAAGCTTGAGAGGGGGTGCAGGGTAAAGAGCAAGGAAAGCCCTGGTGTGTCATCAGCTCTTTTTAAGGTGGCTGTGTCATGGTACAGCAACTCTCAAACAAGGTATTAGTCAGTAGGATGAGTAGCTTGTGACTTCACAACACGTCAGCCAATCAGAGCCCCAGAAGCTCAGGTGAGATTCTCACACCGGCTTGCAGGGTGAGACTATCATCACACTCACATGTGAGATGCGTCTCATCTTCTCTTCTCGCTCATTGCGCAATTACCTTGTGTCTGAGACGTTGTCAGAGGAGCCCCGCCCGGCTGCCTATAGCAACCAACACACAACGCATCAGCAAACCAGTGGAGGCTGGTTAAATCCGCACTATGAGGACCTTATGCGAGTTCTATGTAATTACTTAATGAGCAGTACTGTTAGTCTGCCAAGTTCCCCCCTGTCCTCCTCCCTGGGCTCTTTGTGTGGCCTGGCCTTGACAGGAGCGCTGCTGCTGTTGGAAGGGCTCCAGCTCGGGGACGGCTCCGAAGCAGGCAGCACCATTGTTCGTATCTGGCAGGAGAACATGGTTAAGGAAGGATGGGACTAGCGCCCAACCCCCCTCCCCCTCCTCCCAGGACCAGGGGTCAACTCTCGCCTCAGTGTGTCCCTGCCACGCTACTGCTCTGCGCTGTTACTTAATGACAGATAACTGCTAGAAAGACTGGCCAGGGAGTGTGGTGGTGGTGTGTGTGTGTGTGTGAGTGTGCGTGTGCGTGTGTGTGTGAGTGTGCGTGTGCATGCGTGTGTGTGTGTGTGTGTGTGCGTGTGCGTGTGCGTGTGCGTGTGCGTGTGCGTGATGGGGTGGCTGAAGCATGCCATGTCACTCACCACCACCGTGCAGTCACTGTCCACCGGGCAGGAGGTGAGAGAATGGGTCATAGCTGGGGCAGAGCCAGCTATATTGACTCACAGCTAGAAGGTTCCACTGGTGCCTGGAAAGCCGAGTGCTTGTGTGTGCGATCAAAGTAAGACACACTGTGCCATAAACTGGTGTTTTTCACCGCTTTTGAGTCTGTCAGACATGATGAAACACGTTTAATTGTAACACAGACTAGAGTGCGTCATTTGCTTTATGTGTGTACCATCAAAAATTACAGACTGATGAAGATAGCTCATGTTGGAAACAATCTCATAAACAGACTTCAAACAAAAGATACAGACCAAGTCTAGTGCTGCTGCATTATGAGACAATCACAGCACAAGCTTGGGGTGACAGCACACAGGCTGAAAATAGTAATTAGCCAAGGTAAGTATAATTGCATTTAATTTGGCCATTTGGCAGAAGCACTGTGCACTGACCCCCGCGGCGCACACATGCATACACACACACACACACACACACACACACACACACACACACACACACACACACAGCCACTCTCACACTAACACTCACACTAACGCACACACACACTGTTCTGCCTCATGACCGGTTCAAACCAGTCGGGCTGAGGCAGAATTCAATCTTGCGGATGACTTAACTTGCCACAAAGGCCTTGGATACTCATCAGCACGCAGACAATGGGGAAAGCAGGTCAGGGCCCTAATATCAGCCCAGGCAGCAGAGGCAAATCTGCCATTTTCACAATGCTGCCTCTCACAGCCCCCACAGCTCCACTGACTCTCGTACCTCCCGCCCTAGGTACCCCCAGGACCCCAATCACCACCTCGTTTCCGCTCGGATTCAATCTTCAAAAGGCATGAAATGAGCAGTTCTCACCTCTAGAAAAAATGCAAATGTATGCTGCAACTCTTGAGTGTGCCTCCCTAGGATTATACGAACATTATGTGGAACATGTTTCATAAAGCACCACTTGACAAAGTAGAATGGAACAAACTCCATAAACATGTGAGAGCAATGGCACATCACTATAAATTCAATACAGACAGATCAAAGCAATTGAAGCCTATGCCTGGGCAGAATGTTGCTGTGTTGTGATGCCCTTTTTTTTGTTAAAACCCTTTTAATCTCATCTCATTCTGCCAGTGCAAACGATAAACCGAGAATCGCAATTGCGAGTGTTCAGCGTTGCAGACATCAAACTGACAATCTCTGCATATGCAAAGCCTCCTATTGCCAAAGGCTCGGATTTGAATACTCATCTTGGAAACAGTGACAGTCTCACGTGCACGTGAGAGAGAGAGAGAGGGAGAGGGGGAGAGCATGTGTGTGCAGATTATGCTGACAGTGAATGCACACAGCATCACAGAAAGCGTTTTATTTTATGTGGCATTCTGTCATGTGGAAAAGAAATTTCACAATGCTCTCTCTCTATTCTATTCATTAGGGACAATGAGTGTGTTATGCATAGTGGATTCATGTATCAATGGTAAAATATATTCAAATTAAATAAATAACAAAAAAAAATTTTTTTGTATTCAAATTGAACATTTGGTTCTATTTTCATCTGAATTTAAGTGGCTGTGTATGTACAGTGACAGTCAGCACACAAATGGATGCTGAAGCACAAATACGGCATAGACTGAACAACACTGCAAGCCATTCATACATGTGGAGATTTGCTGTTTGCACCAAGGTCAAACTAAGCACTGGGAGAATGAGGTCTCCTGGTGTATGTATCTAGTGGAAAGCTGAAAATATTGAGCTACTCTTGTGCGATCAATCCACTCATATTGTCACGCGAACAGAAACAGGAAAGCCAGCTGTCAGACCGTATTGAGAGCCCAACTCTCTACTGATCAGCTGACATAAGCTGCACAGTCCATGGTAGAGATCGCCCTCTGGTGGGAAGACTTGACTAATGGCACACAGTCAGGCAAATCTGAACAAATCTTTTTGTTGCTAAATACTGAATGAAGTCCTGAAGAACAAATCTATATTTAAGGATAGGATTTAAACAGTCCTGTGTTGAAAATGTGAACTGACTATTTATTGTATAATTACATTCAGGTTTATAGCTTCTTCGAGGCCAATAGCTGGGCCAGTTAGGAGTGTGTGAAACTCTGTGTGTGGCATATTTTGACAAGACAGTCTTTGTGTATTCATTTATCTCATTTATTTAGTTTAGCCATCTTTTGTGATGGACATCCCTGTCATGCCACTTTCCAGTAGTTAGACCTAGTAGTCTCATCCTCTCTCTTTTACCAATTCCACATTTACCTCATTCTGAGTAGGTCACTGCGCCATATCATTGACAGGTTCTGTTTAATGGTGTATCTCCCATGAGGAGCAGGCCAGAGTGAATGAAGACTGGTATATAAACCTTTAGGATGCCCATGCACACTAAGACTGCCCTTGTCCCTACCTGCGTGTTGCTGTGTGTCGTTTGTGCGAATAAAAACTGACTGAAGTCAGCCTTGTTTGTTTGTTGTTTGTTTGTACAGACATGATTGTGTCTTTTGCTTATATGACATAAAATGTGAACATTATATGAACATTCAATAAAGTAAGAACATTTTCACCATAAGTTCACTGAGTGTCTGCGTTGTTAATAGACACAACATTTGCAGATTTCACAGTGATTAAAAGGGGGGCCAAATAATTCTATTAAGTTTATTTCGTGTTTGCCATTAACTGAAACTGAAATCAGGTCCAGATAAGTCTGGGCATATTGCAAGCATACCTTCACTATCCCACCAAACAACCAATACAACACGGAAGAGATAATGGACAGTGATCGGGTAGCAGAATATAATGCGGTCATGATGTGAAGTGGAGTGAGAGAAAGAATATAGTGCTGTTTCAATAGTTACCCTGTAGAGGGCACTAAAACAATCACTAGAAAAATATGGCACTATGGCTGAACCAATGGGCTGGATCTGTATGTAGTATACATGAAGTACATACCGTATATAAATATATATGTACACATACACACATCAAACATCCAGTGCCCCTTACTACAGGGCACATAGACAAATATTCATTTCAGGAACTCTCGCAATTTACTAGAACAACAGTTTGGCTGATTTGCCCATTCTGACTCTGAGAGCTATATAACTTCTCTAGGGGTCATTACACCAACTATTAGTTTTGAATTTCACCGTAGAGCTACATCCAAGCTAGAAGTACTGCGATATATGGTGTGCGTTGACTGCTTGGGTTTATTTGTTCAATGGGCTGATGATGAAATGCTCCCAGTAGGAGTGATGGTTCATGAGGAGGGGTTCCATGCGTCACTGACAGATGACTCAACATTGTGAAACTGAGGGAATTGAATTCCACCCATGCCATAACAATTCCACGCTTATAGACTTGCTAGGAGATTAAATTCAATTCTGCTTGAAACAACGGAATAGAGTTTATGGCAACAATTTTTAACATGTTCAGTCAAGTTTGGGATTTTGCAAGTGTAGTATGTAAACACACATGTGCAAAGTTGTGTAGTTTCAATAAACTTCCTATAGATGGCACTAAAACAATGCCAAGAAAACCACAATGGCTGGACCTGTATACCAGTATATGCAGCTTCCAGAAAACAAGTAGTCCTTGGCTCTTGGACAACTCTTCTGATAATTCTTTTCACTCCTCTGTCAGAAATCTTGCGAGGGGCACCTGGTTGTGGCCAGTTTATGGTGAAATTATGTTCTTTCCACTTCCGGATTATGTCCCCAACAGTGCTCACTGGAACATTCAGAGGTTTAGAAATGCATCTGTAACCAATGCCATCAGTATGTTTTGCAACAATAAGGTTGCAAAGGTCTTGAGAGAGCTCTTTGCTTTTACCCATCATGAGATGTTTCTTGTGTGATACCTTGGTAATGAGACACATTTTTATAGTCCATCAGTTGGGACCGAACCTGCTGATTTTACTTTGCACTGAAAAGGGGCCGGATTGCTTTCTAATTACTGATAGATTTCAGCTGTTGTCTTGGCTTTCCATGCCTTTTTGCACCTCCCTTTCTTCATGTGTTCAATACTTTTTCCTGTGTCAATTCACATCATTACACATAACTTAATTTCTGAACTTATTTGTTTTGGTTTCTTTGTATGTATGGATTACTTGGGTTGTTCCCAACATCTGGTGAACATTTCATGTCAATAGCACCTTTTTGAAATATATTTACTGAGACGTGTTCAATACTTATTTTACCCGCTGTATATGCACACATCAAACCACAACCACACAACCATTTTTCTTCAGGGCAATAAACTGAACTAGTTTACATTTCCGCCCAGCAGGCCCACGCTATATTGCAAAGGTGTAAAATTATGCAAGGTATTTGTTTGTAAAAACTGTTGACAGTGAGAGAGGGTTCGACTACGTTCAGTTTGTTGTCTAACACATAACTATGACAATATAGTACATTTTGATATTTGTAGCATACTAAGTTAATTTCCTCAGTAATAACTAGGACGCCCACACCAGATGTTATTTATATAGCACTACTACTGCACAAATGCAGAAAGTTTGTCATCAGAAAAAGCTGATGTGTGCCCTTTTAGGAGGGGTTTGTGGATAGCACAACCACTTCAGGAAATGCATGTGACCATTGAGTTGCACAGTTTATGACTCTAGCAGTACATGTCTTTGTCTTCAAGGTTGGACCAATGTTTTTCAGCATTTATATCCATCACAGACATCAAAATGGAGAAAACTACCAATATAGATGGCTCAGGTGCTTGCACTGCCGCCTCACAGCAAGAAGGTCCTGGGTTCGATTCGGCCTTTCTGTGTGCATGTTCTCCCCCTGTTCACAAGGGGTTTCCTCCACTAAGAACCCCAACAGAAAAACATGCAAAAGAACAGAACACTCTCCTGTCCGTCCCTGACCAAGACGGACGGTTCTAAAGGCCTAAAGGCTGCCCACTGCTCCTGGGGTCCTGGAGGAAGGACAGTCCGGGATGGGGAAATGCACAAGACAAATTCACGGCAACCTTGGCCTGTGTGTGTCCTGTGTCGCCACCTAATATGTTGCACAACCATTGAGTTGCTATTGATGTCTCTTTTCTGTTGTCTTCATTTGCACATTTGGCATTGAGGAAATCCAAAAGTAACAGAAAGTAATCAAGTTACATTATTTTAATATTGTGATACTTGGATTAGGTTACTGAATACAATTTTTAACAGGTAATCAGTAATTGTATCGGAATACATTTTTAAAGTAATCCTCCCAACCCTGTGTATATTCATTCAGGCCGTGACCCCCTTCTGAAACAGCTGCCTGTGGTTGTATCTCAAACTGAAGGCACCTATTAGCCACAGTAAATATGTCCGCTAATTAATTATGTTAAGTTCCTCTCCTGGCATTGATTAAACCTTAAAAAACGAACCTCCGTTCCTCAAAATGACATATTTATAAAATCCCTTCATGGCCTTAAAATGGCTTGGACAACCTTGCCTTATTATGTATTTGCTATGAATATGCAAATTACCTGCACCTGGATTCTTCTCTGATAGCTCCCATTTCGACATAGCCTTATGCTAATGATATGGAAAGCCCCATGGGATTGACGGGAGTGGTTCCTTAGGGATGTATGTGACGTACGAAATCCACATCAGAGCAAAATGGGGGGGGGGGCGCTTAACCCAGGACACAGGAAATTTAACAGAGCGCTTTGAAGATTTGAAAAGAAGCATAATCGGTCCTCTTTAACAACAACAAAGACACCTCTGTCAGCATTTCACTGGGGTGACACCTCCAGAAGGCTCAACCCACCTAGGCGATTGCCTAGGGGGCCCCTTTTTTGCTGTGCAGAGTTTTTTGCGCCCCTTCTATATCTACAACCAATATTTTGACATAAAAAAAATCTAACATAAGGGAAAAATGAGCCAAAAATCGAAAGAGGAAGGGGTACGTACCTCCTTGGCGTTGTCAGAACATGCTAGCACATTGAGGGGTATGGTTTGAGTGTGTGTGTCCAAGCAACGTCGACGAAAGAAACCATGAAGAGGCAAAAGCCATCCGGGGCGCAATTCAAAAAGAAAAGAAAGGAAGAAGAAGATAAACGTGCCAAGGAGAAGGTAAATCCTTAAATCCTGTTCTTAGCCAAGAATGAATCCCAGATAAGAAAACTTTCATGAATGCCATAATTGCCCCGGGCACTTTAGTGGAGTTAAGAAGAAAAGATGTACCTTATCATTGAAAGCCTTCCTACTCCCTGTCACATAGTTCTTTAAGGATTTTACAGAGGCGGTTATATCAAAAATAATATGTCCATTTATTATACATTATACAAAAAAGACATGATTCAAATATTGAGGGCCAGCCAGTCATTAATTACACCAGGAGCGGACAGACAAAGCCAATAGCTAGTGCAACAACACTACAAATATCTTACTCGTTGCATAGCACACCCATAAAGGAAGACAAACACGGCAACTTGTCAACAAGTGAGGAAAACTGGTGAAAATCCAAGTATTATATTGTCAACTTTAGCGAATGGATTGTATGTAATCTTGCTAGTTAGCTAACGCTAGCTAGCCAGTGACGTGTGACGTTCCTTGTTATTGCCATTCAGTCGAAACTGTCATCAGGCTTGTTAACTAAGTATTATTTGTTTTGATTCTGTAGTGTGCACTTTGCACTCTTGTTCTTGCAATGAATAAAGGTGCAGTACTTTACTGTAGAACTGTTAAGAAGTTTAACAGTTCGGGGGGCGCCAGGAGTGAAGCTTGCCTAGGGCGGCAAATGTGCTAGGGCCGGCCCTGGAGACAACAACAGACAGACCTCAAGATACACCTTAAGCCTTACTGAGAGACTTCCCTCAAACAACCCCCGGGGTGCGTGACTTAGAGGTTTGTGAGTCACTGACAGATGACTGGATACTGTGAAACTGAGAGAATTCCACCTATGCCATAAACATGCCATGCTCATAGACTGGCTAGAAGATCAACTTCAGTTGTGTTGAAGAAAACGATAATTCTGCATGTTCTGAGTAGTTAGGCAGTCTCGATTCTATGCATAGTCATCACATTTATGACGATTATGTAGCTCAGGCCTAGGAAGTATAATTTAGGGTAATGAAACCATAAACCACAAAAAAAACAAAGTAACACATCCACCCTAACAAAAAAGTACCCTGCCACTTCTTATTTTACTCTGTATACCCAGAGCATTCAACTTTTTTGGCAAGACCGGGACAATTCCAAATCTAACTCCACACACAATAGCAAATAATGTATTTCCCTGTCTATGGCAATCAAACACTCACAGCGACATACATCTTTCACAGGCACTTTTATTGTGCAAGCACACACATCATAAGGTTACTGTGAAGTCAGTTGAACAGAGGTCATCTGCAGTTGCCTTTGCTTTGTGGAAGCGCTTGTGGGCCTGGAACAAAGGCCTTTTTCTCCAGTGTTACAGAAGCCTATATCACAAGCTGCATAGGGTCAGGGGAGGCCACCACTGTCTGCTCACAGAATATTTGCAGTATGCAAAAGTCCAGTGTACAGTTTTCCTTTTTAGCAGACCAGCAGAATGATCAACTTAATTTTGGCATGTGACATTGGCTTTATCAGACATCTGAAGATTGACATCTGAATCACAAAGTTTGTCAACTTCAAATTTTTGTTTTAGTACTGATATGCAAAATGCAATTTAACCATATGCATTCACAAAGATTGTCCAGCAAAATGCCTTACCATATTCCTTATCTTTCTATATTCTCACATTATCACACAGAAGGCCGGCCGACTTCGCTTGTTCACGAATCCTCTGATCTGTTATTTTCCCATTTTCACATGAATCATTTCCTGCACATGGGAGACGCACTTTGAGCACATTACCCACAACATTCCCAAAATAGCAATACCTTACGAAGAAATTTCATGTTTGTTGCATGGTAAGTCACAGTGCACTGACAACACTCATCAGCCCCTGTTACAGAGGAGACTGAGACATTGTATGATGTGGGTCAGGGAAGGATAAAGCGGAGAAAGGCCAAACCAGGACAGAAAATGCCAAGGACAAACACAGAATGCTTTCTGGATCTGCGCTGTGCAGCACAATGCCAGTGTTTGATGATTCAGGAGATGGCGGCCCAATAACTACCCTTGTTGTTCTTTGACATAGGACTTTAGGGTTTGGGACGGGGGCCAAGAATGCACACAGTGGGAGCCCATTAGAGTGCAGTATAAGGAAGGAAAAAAGAGGGAGATCCGGGAGTGGGAAGCTGCTTCTGGCTTTGATAGTGAATTTTGATAGTGTCATTTTTGTGTCTCGAAGTGTGGTGCATGGATGGGTTGGCCGATGTGACGGTGCTGGGTCAGATGAAGTGAAGGAGAGGAAGTGACTTCATCGTCACCTCGACATTTCTATTTTTTGATGGACTAATAATACTCCTGATGGATGAACAGCAAGCGTTTTGTCCACTGTGAAGAACTCAAGTGCTGACTTTGGGATTTCTTCACACAAGTGTATCTCAAAAGAAGTGAAGGACACAATAAAGCAGTTTGGTGGTAAGATTATGATAATGTTATTACTGTCAGAGTAAACATAATATTGTGTTATAAATGTGAAGTAAAATGAATTTTCAGTTTGGTGGTATGCTGAAAGTATAATCATTACTAATTAGTCATCATTTAAGATAATCCTGTAACATAGCTTGTCAAAATGTGATTTTTTTTGTCTTGCTCAAAGTGACAACAGACATAGCATGTGAACATGCGTTTCTGTAGTCCAGGAAATGACGTCTGCCAGTCAATTTACTTGACAAAGTTGTGACTCGTGACAATGTGATGTAATACTCTACGTGACAGGAAAGGGTCTGCATTTACAGAAGTTCCCCATATCCAGCGGTCAGCTCAGTGGTCAGTGTTTCTCTTGCATTCTTTCCCTCTCCGTGTGGCCTGTACATGCAGGCCAGGGTGCACTAGGCTGTGCAACGGCAACCAGGAAGCGAGCGTGTCAGGCAGGACCTGCCCCTCTCTTGAAAGGTGTGGCCTATGAACTGCACACACAAACACACACCCACACACACACACATGCATGCAGGTAGACCATAAATGCCTGGGACTATCTCTCCAGTTTCAGTAGCTTGACTGCCGGCTGACAATGACAAGAAAACCTCTCCTGTTTTGGATCTTTGCACTGGCTGCTTCACTTGATCCCTCAGGTAAGTCATTGGATACGCTCGCCTCTACATCACAATGACTGCAAAACTCAACTCCAAACTGCCATGTTCTCACACAGCTGTACATTTAACACTTAAACTGACAGCAAGAGCATTTCTTACCACTTAACCCGACACTCTTGTCTGCTAGCGGGCCTGCAATGAAAGTAAGATAAATGTTTGTGATAAGCTGTTGCATGGGTTTTTCTGATACTTGTTTAGACATAAATAGGGATACCTTGAGATAAGTATCATTTTCTCAACTGTCAGTGTTCTATGGAAGACCATGAGACCATAGAACAAAATAAAAAAAATGAAATGTTGCTGTGTTTCACAAATGTTGCTGTGTTTCACAAAATACTAGTTAAAGATTATCCCCTATTTAACTTAACTAACATAACTTTCTGTCTTGATATATTACTTAGAGTGTACACATAGAGCAGATACCCTGAAAGTAGTATCCCCTTAATAATTATGTATGGCATAATCACAGTATTTTGGCATTTTGTAGTTTGAATTGAACATGTTGTTAATGTTTACATGTTCTTCATTTCTACTGTGATCATCTTCAGAGATTATATGAATGAAGGTGGACTTTGCACCAAAATAATGACACTCCTAATAGTTTACCTAGAGTTTCGCATGAAACAGAGGGTGTGAGTCACCTGACTATAGTCATGTTGCTGACTGCAAACATTCTGCTTTGTCATAATTGTCCACAATGACAGACATATGATCAACATTACAAAAATCTGGTCTAACATTCCTGTCCCGTTTTAGGAAATCACAGACTAAAAAATAGCGAGGGAATATTTTTAGTGAAAGTGTAATCTCTTGTTTTGTTGGCAAATGTACCCCACTGCTACGTATTAGTATTAATTAGGGCTTGTTGGAGGTCAGCAGGCTAAAAAAAAATGTAACCGTCAAAGTAGACTATGACACCTGAATAATTATAGTGATAATCTAGTTATTGTTATATTGTTGTCAATATATTATTCCATTGTTGTTCTGTTCATACATTATTCGTTGTTAGCTTATCCAGTACAACATATCTTTCCGTTGAGTATTTCAGTTGGAGTGTACACAGCTGAGCACTGCAACCTGTGACGTATTGTAGCTTCCATTGGAGGATTTCGTTTTTTTTTATTTAGCATACTGTTGATGTTGACCTGTTGCCGATGTCACAACAATTTCTACAGCAATCTTTAAGAAGATGAAGCAATAAAGGTGGATATTATCACCATAAGAATGCCTCATCCCATAGCTTACCTGGAGAGTCACATGAAATGTAACAGAGAGGGGATGTGAGTCAGGATGTGAGCCAGAATAAATCTTCTGACTGACTGCGGACATTCAGCTCTGTCACAATCGGACAGACATCCTTTTTCATTGATGCAAAAACGCAAAGTCTTAATTCCTCATCATATATGAGGCAACTGTGCTTTCCTCACAGACTGTGGCTGAAGAACCACACAGCAAAACACAACATTTCCACATGTTCAGTCGTTCTGAGTAAACATGAATTTAAATTAAACTAAAACAAGGATAACATATTTGCTCATTAAACTGTAAAGCAAATCTACTTCAAAGCATGCAAATCAGGTGCCTTGTAGGTGTTGGCTCTTTAAGACATCAGGTGCAGAGATATGGATCCGATGGCCCCCTACCTCGTCGTTCTGATGTTGTACTGAAATTGGTCTAGTCAAAGCATGTTGCAATAGGTAAATTAAAAGAGGTGGAGACCTGGACATTGTGTAAGGGGTTTAACCCAACTGCACAATGCACATACCTGTCCCACAGATAGATTTCAAGATTGAAATGATTTCCTCCGAAGGGCATATTATAGAGAACATGATTAGTGTGGCCTCCTGCTGCCAGCCATTGTTCATTGCATTCATTGTGGTTTGAAAACGTTCCAACATAGCATGGCGTAGCTGAAGAAAGTCACTCCAAATGATGAAATTATATATATATATATTTTTAAAGTGATTGGAACAGACTATCAAACATCACAAAAGTTCATGGAAGAGGGAGGCACAGCAGAGACATAAAGCATAGTCGTTTCAGCTCAGAATGAAGCAAAATGGACAATGTGGTGGTTAGAGTATGTTTGGTGAATCTGCTAGCTTTTCCTGTTGACACCTGCAAAACACTTCCAGTCCTTAGTTAGTATAGTGTTCTGTCAAATTGACAGAGAATCTGAATCAATTTATTCTACAAAGAGTTGTTTCATGGACATCATCATTTCTCTATTGATTTTAAATCAATAATCTGGCTACTCAAACTTTTTAGGCATCACAGATTTTCACATACTTTTTTTTTTGTACACACTTCATACATGTGCATTGCACGTTGGTAGCCTTTTAACACTGGAGATGCTAAACACATGGGGAAAGCATAGGTCTGCACATACATCAGCATGTGTAAAGCAGGGTTACACATAAGACATGGAAATGGCCTCTGTTAACCCTTAAATATTCTCCTGTGTCTTTAAGACGTGCTCCTTAAATCTGGGGGCCGAACTTTAATAGTCCATGGATTATTTACAGACCTACTTATCTGAAAAGTGTTGGAAGTTAATGAGACTTCCAGTGTATGGCCTTCAAAGTAAAAAAAAATCCAAGGAGCGGGAGGAACAAGGACACAAGGAAGCAACATTAATTTACAGCATTAATGGTTAATGTAAGTTTTATATGCAGATAGGTTGTGCAATGACCCCCCACTGACGCTAGCACAACTGCTCTCATTTCACAGTTTGCCACGGTCCTGAGCTTGATGGCGTGGAGGTGTATGACGTAGTCCGGCCAATCAGACTTCACAGCCTGAACAAGAGAGACGTGGAAGTGAGTCACCATCTACTGCAACCGTGTCTGGTATCAACCATGATATTAAACTAAAAGACTGTTGCACCTGCCAAAATAATCAAACACTTAACTCTTAGTCAGTGCATTGAGTCCTTCACATGGTTCAGTAGCCTACACTAGGATAGTGAGCACATGAGTGAGCACCCCTGCTCAAAGCGTCTGGCACGTCTTTGCCAATGATCAATAGCCTTCAGATTATCACAACATCTGAGATGATTGCATGGTGAAAGTACTCCAGCTCATTAATGTAGGTTTTCGAATCCAAAGGCTAATTGGATTGGATTGGATTGGATTGAATTTATTGTCATTGCACAGAGTACAAGTACAGAGACAACGAATTGTAAAGTGTGGTTTGTCATTAGAATAATTGCATAATGCGATGTGTATGGTGAATGTTCAGTCCTCTAGGCCTGAGGTCCTGAAGTATGGGATGACGATACGAGGAAGAGACATCGAGCTGAACCTGGAGCGGAATCAGTGAGTTTGGCAGCGCAATTATTCTATTTGTGATTCCTGGAACAGTCTGAATAATTCTGAAATGTCACTTCCTCTGGTTTAGTTTAGAAAACCCACATATTTTGACTGTGGGTCTGCCCACTTTCATACAACATCCCCAAAGCTAAATGTCAGTGTTGCAGCAGCAATTCCTATGACATTTACATTTAGTCATTTAGCAGACGCTTTTATCCAAAGCGACGTACAAAGAAGAGAACAATCAAGCTACGAGCAATAGATACTTAGTGTAACAATAAACACTAACAGATAAAAAAAGTGCAGGAATGTAACTACTGTAAGTGCGAGTTAAGTACTAGTTAGAGGAGATAGCATGAGAGGAAGGATAAGGAGATGTAGAAAAAGGAAGAGGAAGTGCAAGTTAGGAAAGCAGGTGTTTTCTGAAGAGGGGTCTTCAAGAGCTTCTTAAAGGTAGAGAGGGACGCCCCTGCTCTGGTAGTGCTAGGCAGCTCGTTCCACCAACGTGGAACTACGGATGAGAATAGTTTAGATTGCCGTACTTGCACAGACAGCAGTGCTAAACGACGCTCATTAGACGGGCGCAGCATCCTTGGGGGTAACATTTACCCTTACAAGAGCATTTAAGTAGGTGGGAGCAGAATTCATTCTTAATTCTATAAATTTTGAATTCAACGCATAACTTACAAAAACTAACTCAATGATATCTATCTATCCATCTATCTATCTATATAAAACTAGTATACTAGTTAAAAATAATAGAATACAAATAGAATTTAACTTTAAGGCAAGATATTGCTATTAATGTGCAAATTAAATGTAAAATGCGCATTTTGCATTGCCACTCAGAGGAGGAGTCTCATCTCCCGGTACAGACGGGAATCACTGTAGATGGCTATTGCAGTGACCTCCTGTAAAGGTCCTCATTGCAGCGGAGCTGAAGATGCCTCTGACTGGACACTCTGTTGTCTGAGTAGTAGGTTGTATACGTATGTTGTAGTGTTGTGCATCATGTTGAGCAGGTTGTGCAACATCCTTCTCTGGAAGTACTGGCTGATACTGTTATACAGTTTCTGTGAAACTTCCTCTTTATAGGAGGTTTGATTAATGCTGATAATTTCCCTCTGGTCTGCAGAGATATTCTGACAAAGGAATACAGTGAGACTTACTACACTGAAGATGGTACACCAGTCACCTACTCTCCTGAGGACCTGGTAAATACAAATGGCCACTGAATGACTGACTGGATGCATTGTTTCCAAAGAAAGTATTCATCCTTTATTTCCTCTGTCCCTTCCCTAACAGGACCACTGCTACTATCGAGGAAGTGTTGTCAATGACAGTGAATCCATGATTAGCGTTAGCACCTGTGATGGGCTCAGGTATGTCTGAGCAGTGTAAGCTATTACCCTAGCTCTGAGTATCCCACAGTAGCATATTTCATATTGGGGATTTGTCAAGAAACGGTTGTTGCCTAACTGCAATGGCTGTTTCCTCCATAGGGGATATGTCAGGACAGCAGAGCAGAGGTTCTTGATTGAGCCCATGTCGGAGGACAAAGATGGAGACCATGCAGTTCTGAAGTTTGAGGATGTTCCTGACAAACCAATGACGTGTGGAGTCACCAATACCAGCTGGGACCCTGAATATCCCTTGAGAACCAGTAGATCCCGATCACGAGCAGCTGTGAGGCACCTTCAATGCTGTAATCACTTATGAATAGCTATTCAGAGACCGTTTTTCACACACTGACTTTTTTTTTTTTGTAGGGGCCATCATTACTCCAGCAGCAAAAATACATTGAACTCTATCTTGTAGCAGACAACAGAGAGGTGAGAGGCGCAAACTGGGTGCACTTTCCCAATTTTACCTACAGGTTCAGCACCATAAGGCGCAACATACTCAGCGGTATGACTAACTACTTGTTTTCCTCTTACAGTATATTCGCATGAATAAAGACCCTGCAGCGGTGAGGAAGAGGATATTTGAGATCATCAATTTTGTTAATGCGGTGAGTGCCAGAATAGCTACAATAGCTAATGAGCATGCTTTCAACATAACAGTTAACATTTCAACATAACAGTTAACATGCCTTCAAAATTTCCCATGACATCCTTTTGAGACATTATACCTGTAGGGAAACTCGTTGATTCATCCATTTCATTCTCTTATTCATTTAGTCAGCAGTTCAGTTACTCATTTTATCTCTGACTTCATATCATCAGTCATTATCCATTATCCATCAGTCATTATCCTTTTTTATAGTTCTTTTTATCTCTTACACAGGTGTACAAACCTCTTAACACCTTCATTGCCCTGACTGGCTTGGAGATCTGGACAGACAGTGACAAGATATCAGTGACCTCGCCGGCAGGGGCCACCTTGGACAGTTTCACTAAGTGGAGGAACTCTGATCTGAGGAAGAGAAAGCGCCATGATAATGCCCACTTGATTACGTAAGCTTCATGACACCCTGTCTGATGATGATAATGCATGCCATGATAATGCCCACTTGATTACGTAAGCTTCACGACACCCTGGCTGATGCCTTAATGATTCTGAGGAGCTGAGCGTGAGATAGCTAAGCAAAGTTAAAGATTAACCATGTGTGTTTGTTATGGCATTCCTTTGTCCAGAGCTATTGACTTTGATGGATCGACAGTGGGACTGGCATTCATTGGAACGTTGTGCTCTGAACACTCTACTGGGGTTGTCCAGGTATACAATAGATACAAACTTTCAGTACAATTTCCTATATTCCTAGAATGTACAGGGGATAAACAGAGTAGAACTGAATCAAGGAGAAAGAGCCAAATATGGAGGCCTGTTTCCTTCAACATGTTGGTTTGGTCAGATAACAGCATCAGACAGATCCCCTAAAACTGAGAAGTAAAACTCAAAAAAAGAGAAGCTTTTCACAGTCTATTTACTCTCTTTTTCTCTTCTTCTTCTTCTTCTTCTTTATCTCTCAAAGGATCATAACCACAGGGCTATTGCAGTAGCAGCTACATTATCACACGAAATGGGCCACAACTTGGGTATGAGCCATGACACAAGTTCCTGTGCCTGTCCAGACGGCAGCTGCATAATGGCAGCAGCCCTAAGGTGAATATGGCATTATCCCTATAACCATAAACACCCTAAAACCACACTCAAATATTAGCGCCAAGCATCATTTGAAAGTTTTGTGGTTGTAGCTCGTGCATGGACAGTAACCTTTAGTGTCCTTGTAGCTACAATATCCCGAGGAAATTCAGCAGCTGCAGCAGCAATGGCTATGGGGATTTTCTGAACAACCGCAACCCAGAGTGTGTGCTGAACAAGCCAGACTACATGGAGCTGGTGGCTGAACCGGTGTGCCAGAATGGTTTTCTGGAGCGAGGAGAGCAGTGTGACTGTGGCACAACAGAGGTAAGAAAAGCTGTGCTTTAAAGATCACCCCAAGAGAGTGGAGAAAGAGGAAAATCTAATTTTGTTCCCTTATTTCATTATTTCCTGTTTGACATGTTATGACACTGATAGGAGGTTCGAACTGAAGTGTTCGGGGAAAATCCGTTCCCTCTTCTGTGAGAAATAACTTTGACAAGCTCAAACAAGACTGGTAGCTTTATCGCAAGTACCCAGCAGACAAAAAACACTGCTGAGGGCTAACTAAACAAGAAAAGAATAAATTCCAACAGCAGACACATTAAAAAACTGTATATGAAGCATACAGTTATTACTTTACTTTACTGAGTTAACTTACATTATTGAGTTAACAATTCCATTTGAAACTGCAATTGAGGAATCCTTTAAAAGGAAGTACACACCAGGGAATGAGGTTGGCAAGTATAAACAAGACCAGTGGAGATAGACATTACAGGCTTCTTCACTTCTGTGGAAAATTTTTTTTGAGGAAAGTCACTCAAAGAAGTTTTAAAGAATGCTAATTGTCAATGTTCATAATATTTGGGTGGTCTACTAGAATAGATTTACATGCTTCAAATATCAATAAGGCACTAAGGACTGTGTTATGAGGCTGGAATTCCGACAACCTTTGCAGACCGTTTACATGTACAAAAATATACAACACATATAAAGGAATGGGAACAACTGGAAAAGCATAACAGGTCTGCTTTAAATGAGTTGTCTGAGGGTGCTGAAAAAGCAAGCCAGTGGTTGTGGCTGAGGCACTCTCAGACTACATGTGAATTAACCTGTATTACATGAAAAGACTGTTGTTGCAAGATGTTCTGTAAGTCGGCCTGCTGGCATACTTTGACACACTTTGCAAGTTCTTCTGGCATGGGTATATCTGAAGAGGCCATACTTGGAGCCACCTTAATCTACCAGGGATTAGTGTGGCAGAAGATGGCATACTTAGAGCCACCAGCAAATGGGGCTAAATTTAGTGGAAGAACCTTATTGGAATGTCATTTGGTTGTTGTTATGGTTGTTGTGGGGAGATCTCTCAGTAATGCTTAAGGTATATCAGTTGTCTCTGGTATTGACATGTGTCCTAATCCATCGTGTTCCCCAAAAACCCCAGTGAAATGCTCACAAAGGCACTGTTGTTGTATTGGTAATAAGATTGTAGTGCACCCTGTTGTGTTAAAATACATAAGATAGGTTGTTGGGTATGAGTACTTGCAGGTGACAGTGAGAGGTTTGACCACTGTCTGAAAGCCCCAATCAGCAGCACAAGGAATTTAACATTCTTTCCTGTGTATGACTAAAACACTTTAGTTACTTTACATATATTACTTATACTTATACTTACTTTAAATACAGAGAACATGGCCAGCTGAGACAACTCCATATGAGATTGTGATTGTTTCCTAATAGCATGAGAAATGATCGTGTTCAGACCTGCTCTATGTCAACATACCAGCTGTTTTCTTCTCATTTGTTTTGCGTAGGAATGCAACAACCCATGTTGCAACGCCACCACGTGTAGACTAGTCGATGGGGCTCAGTGTGCTGCAGGGGAGTGCTGTGAGAACTGCAAGGTGAGAAAACACACTGGGGGTTTGATAACAAATGTAGTATTATGTTACATTTTTGTGTTTCCTTTCCTGGTACATGTATGAGCCAGTGTGACAAGTTTTTTTAGCTCATAAATCTCCTGCACAGTAAATTTGTCTACTTTACTCTGTATTCTCAGTGGGTATCAATGGCACTTACTCTTATCCAAAGGGCATTGGCCCTCATTCTCGAACATTTTCTGAAGTTTCTTCTGAAATGTTTCTTACGGGCTTCGGAAAAACAACGTAAGCAAAAGACATCCGCCAAATTCATGCACGCTTGAAAATGTGGTCCTACGCAGCAGAAGTTTTCTGGGCTGTGCTCCCCCGGAAGAGTTTTCTTAAATTGAAAGCGCGTTCTCGTGCTCCTGAATTTGCATACATACACGCCCTGCCAGCTCCTTATAAGGGCACGCAACCGTAGTGACGTGTGCAGTCGGAATCGACCGAATCTACACGAAAGCAACTCGTAAACGAGTCATGTCAAAGCGGAAAGCGATCACCCTCGAGTAAACGCAGATCTAACTTCAACTATATATGTCTATGACTTGAACGGTGCAGAGATGGACTGTTGCAGGATGTAGATGTGTCCATTCTATTCCACTATAGCTATATCAACGTAATTGAGTTTAGTGCTTATTTATTTATTCACTTACATTTGCAGTGTTCGTGTACATTACATTTAGTCATTTAGCAGACACTTTTGTCCAAAGCGACGTACAAGGGATAGAACAGTCAAGCTACGAGCAATAGAGACCTAGTGTAACAATAAATACTACTTTACATAAGAAATAGAAAAACGAAATAGGAAATAAAAACGAAGTGCAGGAATGTAACTGCTATAAGTGCAAGTTAAGCACTAGTCGAAGTGCCAGTTAGGAAGGGAGGTGCTCTCTGAAGAGTTGGGTCTTCAAAAGCTTCTTAAAGGTAGAGAGGGACGCGCCTGCTCTGGTAGTGCTAGGCAGTTCGTTCCACCAACGTGGAACTACTTGAAAATTCTGGATTGCCGTACTTGCACAGACGGCAGTGCCAAACGACGCTCACTAGACGAGCGCAGCATTCCGGTGTAGTGCTTTTATTTATTTTATGACATCACAGTGCCTCGTAGAATCATGACTATAGGCCTACATGTGAAACGTAATTGTTAATGATACTTTAATCCGAGGATCTGTAGAGTTGATGTGAACGCAATCACCAACGATTTCTCACAAATTCATTAACACGGAGAGTTTTCTTAAATGCGATTCCCCAAAAAACCACAAGATGGCCCACGGGGCCATCTTGTGGTTTTTTAAGGAATCGCATTTGAGAAAACTGTGGCCGAGTTACGACTGCTATTTCGAGTTCGGAAAGTCTTCTGAAGTTCAGAGCAAATCCCAGATGAGAAAACTTTCATGAATGCCAAATGTTGTCCTAAATCCAATTCCTCTTAAATTCCTCTTAAATTCTTCTTAACTGCGTTCGAGAATGAGGCCCATTGTGTTTTTGTGGTGGGTCTCAGTACACTAGGACTACACTAGCAGTGGACATTTATGTTTCAAGAGATCATCTATGGTAGAAGGAAATACAAGCAATGCCTATCTTTCAGTCCTAGTCAAAAAGCAACAGTGTCATGTTATCAGCATCTGACCCAATGGCCACTGCATGTTCTCAAGTTTGATTGCCCTCTAGTGGACATCTGTTAAAAAATATACAGAAATGATCAGAAATGATCACCTACCATTTACCTCAAACACTTATTTGATGTTTTATCAGTGCCTTTCATTTTCTTTTCAAACACCTTTTTCTCAGATCATGTCCCCCGCCAGAGAGTGCAGAACCAAGCGCGATGACTGTGATCTGGCAGAGTACTGCACCGGGAAATCTCCCGAGTGTCCAGAGGATGTCTTCGCAGTTAACAGCCTCCCATGTGAAAATGGGAAAAGCTACTGCTACAACGGCCGGTGTCCACAGAAGGAGGAACAGTGTGTCCGAATGTGGGGAGCAAGTGAGTGAAACATCCATCAGGTGCTGATTTGTCCTCTGCTATTTTTTTTCTGAAAGCATGTGGATTGACTGTGGATGGTCTTTTGTAGCTGCAAGAGTGGCTCGCCAATACTGCTATGACCAGAACACCCGGGGAATATACTATGGTTTCTGCAAGAGGCCGAGCTCAGATCAGTATCTGCCATGCCAGAGAGCGTAAGTCCTTCTAAAGATCATCTTTTCATTCCTAAATATCTAATGCCATGCTCTTGTTTGTCCATAACCTGCCTGAAAATTAAACCTTCATGACAGGGATGTGATGTGCGGGAAGCTTTACTGTCACGACGGTAATGCAAGTCCCAATTACGGTCGCCTGGTGGAGTTCTCTGACTGTAAAGCCACATTCTACGGGGACTATGAAAATGACCATGGACAGGTGGATACAGGCACTAAGTGTGGAGAGGGAAAGGTGAGGCAAAAAGGGTATATTTGCTTCTAAAGGCATGGCCTATGGCAAAGGTCCTCAGTATTCCTATGCAGTCCATGTTGATTTGGGGGAATACATTTTCCATGTGTCTATGTTTTGTTGTGATCAGACAAAAGCAGGCAAGATGCAAACAAATAGATACATGTATTTGGATTTGATGGAGGAGAATAAAGATAAATACTTATTTTATTATGTAGCCATTTTAAACCATTTTTTGTTTTGTAATTCTCAACTAATACTGAATACAGTACCTACTTTTTACAGTAAAGAAATATGTTAAGGGAGCTTTCCAGCTCATCTGTATTTTAGTCCTGTCTTAGTATCCTCTTCGGGACCTGTGTAGGGACTTCAAAAAGAGAGAAGTGTGTGTGTGCTGATATCCTGTCTCACCTCTGTTGTGTGTGTTTGTTCCCAGGTGTGTAGTCAGAATGAGTGTGTGGACCTTGAAACAGCCTACAGAGCAACCAACTGCTCAGCCAAGTGCCAAGGGCGTGGGGTAAGAACCAATTACCAAAATCCTAGTATTTACTCATACTGATAACATATGAAAACTTGTTTTCACAAGAGCCATGACTATACAGGAAGGCTGCCTGCTTCATTTGATTGTGCTAATAGTAATAACCAAATAACTGATTACTGGACAGACATTATACCATATCCGATATAGGCGTGCATCATATTCAGCTGCCACAACCCATGTCTTCCTTGGATTTCCACTGAACTTGTTTTATACTGCAGATTATTATTTCATTGCATTACTGCATTATTCGTCCCTCTCCAACATTACTGTTTGTTTACACACTGTGTTCTCCTCCAGGTGTGTAATCACAGATCTGAGTGTCAGTGTGAGCCTGGATGGCTTCAACCACACTGCGACACACAGGATCCAAGCATGCAGCTCCCCAGAGGTAAATGCTGGTTATGCCAATTCCACTGTAAACGGAAACGCAAAATGGGAACTTCACCTTTGCTAGTCCCGTGGTACTCACTGTAAAGTCCATACCAAAAATCTGTTCCAGGATGGTATTCTATATGTAGTGTTGTAGGAAGTTTTCAAAGCTAATAACTCAAGAGCTTGTTGTCTCTTACTTTTTCCAGGGAGTGTGATAGCCATCGCAGTAACTCTCTCCCTTTTGGGTCTGATCGTTGTGATTGGTGCCAGCGTTTTTCTGCTGAAGCGTCGACAGAGCACTTCACGCATGGCTGGGTGAGAGGAATCAGACCACAAGTCTCATACACACACACACACACACACAAACACACACGCTTACAGTCACAAAAAGCTATGTTTGCCGTTATTAACTTTGCTATCTCCAATCACCACTCCACTAGGCTCCCAACCCAGAAAAGTCAGCCTGTGAGTAATCCTGTCTTTGGCCGTCAGCAACTGAAGACACCCAGGCAAAACCCAGAAACAGTAAGGATCCCCCATCCCTGTAGCGATAGTAACCGTTTAACCGTTATGTAGGAGTTCAAACTGAGAGTCTTGACTGTGTTTGTTTGTCAGACACAACGGCCTAGAGCTCCACCACCACCACCTCCCTCTGCCAGTGGGCGAAGCAGACCTCTGCAGACCAGCTTCATGGCTGCACGTCAGGTAACTAAAAAACTTTTGTCTAAAAAAACAAAACAGAACCGCTTACCACGGATTACAATATTTGCCCTATGTCTTTACTTCGAATTACAGAGAATTCCTTAGATATCTTAGACCTCCAACTTGTCAACTCTGTACCCTGACAGATTATAGGGAACTCTGATAGAAAGGTAGAGAACTGAGTCAAGGCTGTAGCCTTGGAATAAAGGCATGTGAAAAATGAATGTATTTTACAAAAGGTACAATGTACATCGATCAGAACTTGATTGGCCTATATAATGTAAACATGGGTCATATTAATGCTGTTACAGAGCATTATTTGTCACAACCTCCATAATGGCAACACAATTTTCCTTCTCTGACAGGCTCTGCGGCCCCCGCCTCCTCGAGTATGAGTTCGATCTACGGTGCAAATAGATAAATGCAGGTGAAGAGGAGTTAATTGACACCTACAAAAAACTGAATTTACAACTTGTGTCTAAACTGATAGGTTTGGTGAATGCCAATCTGTGCACTATACACAAGTAGGGGTGGCTTGTGAAGAGCCAGCAAGTGCAATGTTCAATGTCCACTCGATAATAGTGAGGCATAGTTTTTCTACAGCCATATGTATATAAACTGTTTTCATTGTCATGTTTGAGTGTGCATGTCTGTATGTGTGTGTGAATGGGTTGAAATGCCAAATTGAGCCTCAGTATAGCAATTATTTTCCTTTCAATGGTTACTTGAATTTGCAGCCTGATAAGATTTTAAAGGAATATTTCATACACTTTTTAATTGTACAGAGATAAACTGAGATTTCACATTTCCTCAGTAAAGTTATCTATAAATGTCATTTTTAAATACTACACTTTCAAAACATACTGTAGACTTACCAGCTGTTACCATTTCATTGCTATGTAATGTTGTATATACATGAATTGTAAAATATAAAAAATATTAATAAAACACATTCAAATACTTCCTCTATTTTCCTTTATAGCCAATCTTTCAGTTAGGTCCACGGTCATTTTTTCTTATAATAAAGTTATGGTCAGCATATAAAACTTTAAGGCCTTGTTCATTCAGATTACACACAATTATTGTTGAAAAAGAGCTTTTGCCTAAATTCAATAGACAAGTACACCAACCACAGGCTGAGCTGTCTATCAGTTACATACAGGGACATTCCACATTCCACCCAAACCCATGGCCAAAATATTGTTAACCTTGACTACTGATAGCACAGAAACTACTCATAGCACAGAGACTACTCATGGCACAGAAAGAGACAAAAGCAGCAGCATGTAAAGACTTCCGTATTCCATTTTTATTTCTCAACTGATACACCTACATAAATTCAAGATTTGACAGTTGACTCGCAATACAGGTACTCGACATAAGGATCGACCCCTTTTTTTTTATTTTAACACACCTATTAAGAGACTCTTAGTAATAAAGTATATTTCTGTACATTCTGTGAGATATGTTAAGAACCTGACCTTGGTCAGCGACTCTACCCTAGCCGGGCTTTACACCTCACCAAACGCTACCACTCACACTGTTGTTTGTCTGCTCACACTCTTTGGTGCGAGGAAAAAAAAAAAGAAAGAAAAAAAAAAGTAAGACTGATAAAGCAACAAATGCATTTAGAGACTTCTCATGATCATGTTCTGTAGACCCTTTAATATGAACACACTTACAAAAAAAAAAGAACAGAGAAACAAAGTAAAATATACGAGTGTCAGATGTAGATACGTGACCCACATTTGCACATCCTCCTGCCCTGACCAAGCGCTCAGATGGGCTCTGAGGTGTGCACAGACTAAAGGGAAGGTCAGGGTATCAGTACCCTCTAGGGAGGACATGTAGGCCTGTGCTACACAGATGGTTTGTGTATGTGCCTAAATGCAGTGGCCCTCCTGTGAATACATTTCCTTAGAGTATGTGAAATCGAAGTGATGGCTGGAGGGTGGTTTGCAAAATACTGAAATCCTGTCAAGTTTTTTCTTCAATAGTTTTAGTTGCAACAGGTGAGTGGTCTCAGTCAGTTTGTGAGATTCAGTCAGTATATATTTAGAAATTGATACAGTATTGGATTAGGTGGTAAAAAATTAAAGCTATTGTTATGCCATTTTAACAAAACATTTCCACAAACAGTTGAAACACATCATTATGCACAATGGAACCTACTATCATTTTTTATTATGAGCACCATGCTAACAATGCAATAAGGTGGTGAATTTGAACCTTCTTTGTGAAAGGAGTACCTCCCTCAACAATGCCCACAAAACCCTGCCTTACATGGTGAGCTTACAGAGAACCAACAGCAGGTGGAGACAAATGTTGACTTCACACATTCATTAATCCAAAGATTAAGATCTGGACGTAGTGTTACTACTACCAAACGGAATGGCTGAATAGCATGGTTTTAAGAAAATAACAAAAAAACATAAAGAGAATCAACAATCTGGCATAATCATTTTCAACGGATATTTTAAAACCACACTTTCAGTCTATCATAAATTGCAGTCCTTACCATTCCTATACCTGGAATAATGTAGCAGATCCCAGTTTGGCATTGAAGCCACCACCCCTCCACCCCCCACTGCCCATTTGGTTTGATCCCATCCCATGGGCTGTCAATCAACACGATTCTTGCACTACCCAAGTAGGGTATAAGCATTTCTTCCATCAGCCACTGGGCTTCTGCCTTGTGTTCCTCTGCTAACAGAGGAGTGTAGTCAGCACCTACAGGTCTGGCAGCTTAGTCTTTGGGGGAATTACATTAACCACACCCCATCCTCTAACAGACTTTGGTCTAGTAGTTAGGACACCAAACACCTGGCGCCAATAGTCATACATTTCAATTTAAGAGGAGCAAGAAAATCAACAAAAATACCACATAATCTGATTCCAATTGATAATTAATTAAACTGAAAGCTTATTTGTGAGGGGCCAAAAATATATTTACCGTATATATACACCCAAAATACACCCATATATAAATGCTTATATTTTTTAAATGTGGGAATAAGACATTGAATCCCCAAGCAGCTACAACTACCATTTTTCTTTTCCATTTAACTGATTCAATCATTGTCCAAAATAACAAAGAACGTACAGCAACATCTGTTACTCTTTCCCAAAGTAAAAAAAAAAAAAAAAACTTTTCTGCAATGGCATGATTAAGATCCCTTATGTTTTTTTTTTTTTTTTCAGATTAAGACATCCCTTTTAGTGTGTTCCCTTTTAGTGTTCTCACACACAGTAGAGACGGATGCCATTTGGAGAGGAGAAGAGAGACTGGAGATTGGATTGCGGTCCTTGACAAAGAGTACAAATGAGCACGACTGTTTGTGGTGTTGACAAATGCTCTGTATACCTGGCCATTTTTCCCTTCTCCAAAGAGTAAACTGTCTCTAATACATCTAATACAGTTAATTTAATAAATAAAAAAAACCTTTCCTCCTTTTTTTTTTTTTTTTAATTCTCGGTTGAAAGGGATCTGTTTCTCTCGAGCTTACAGATCCACTTTCTCCTCCCAACTTATGACGGCCTGATAGGACAGGCTAGCAGGAGGACAGTCTCTGCGAAAACCACAGAATCGAGAGAAAAGGAGATACGGAGTGTGACAGATTGACAGAGAAAAAAAAAACAGATATAAAAGAAGAGCAAGTAGAGCACTCCAGAAAGAGAAATAGAAACAAAGACTGGAAAGACAGAGATGCACAGAGAGAGAGAGAAAGAAAGAAAGAAAGTGAACACTGGTGAGTGCCTGGTTGTGTTTGGAGCAGGAGGGCCACCGGGCAGGCTAACCGATCTATGCCTTTCCATCCGTGCCATTCTTTTCGGCATCGGTTCCGGCCTTCACGGCGTTTGGGTCAGGTGGCTGCTGGCCGTCCTTTCGGGGTGGCATCCTCTCGTTCACCCTGTCCAGGCCCCGTGCCTCCTCAAAGTTTCGGATCTTCCTCGTGGGAGAGAAACCTTGAATAGCTGCCAGAAGATTAGGAAGGGAGGAAGAGGGCCAGGGAGAGGGGGGGAGGGAGGGGGGAGTATTAAGGATTGTTTAAAAAAAAGTGAAGCCATGCTATACCAATTCAGTTAACGAAAATGATCAAACAAGTCAGACACCACAAATGAAGGACATCCAGACTGTGTGAATGAATATGACACCATCAATGATGAAAACAAGTTTTGTTTACTTCTGTCATCAAATTCACCTGTATGGCAACCCCCTTAATAAACCTTTGCCAACCAATTGTAAAACTGAATTTTACAAACAGTTCAACTGATGGAATATGTCACAATACCTCAACACAAACACAATGAGCCCCATGCATATCCAAAATACATTATCCCCTTAATACACTAGGATATAGCTTACCAGAGCAAGTGCAGCAAAAGCAAAAACATCAGAATGAATGACAACCAGGACAGTAACCAGGAAGTACACATTCAGGAGCAATGGAAAACAGGAAATACCATATTAACAAGACCATAAGGACTTCAAAATAATACTGGAACATTTAGATCAAAACCATCTTACGGATAAATACTGTAAGAGTAGCTATTGTAGTGGGTGAATGGTGTGTTAGGGTTACTTTAGAACCCACGATTGCGGTTTTACGTACGTTTATGAAATGATACATGTTCATGTATAATTTACAAGGTTTATGTTGTTATGTAATGAATCACTGTCAGAGATGACATCAAACACTTGACCTAAAAGTACAGTCACTTTATAAAGAAAGAGGTCAACACCGAACACAAACACGCAACGCAACAAAACCATGACTGTGGAAACCACTGACATGAGACGCATACAATACACAAGCACACATAGAAAAGGACATTCTTGCACAGCTACAAGACTGAGCCATCCAACACAGAAAAAAAAATAAAAAAAAATAAAAATAAAAATAAATAATAATAAATAAAAAAAAATCACCCTAATTTGGGTTTCATCGTTTCATCGACAAAAAAACAAAACAAAATAACTATTGAACTTATTTTTCAAAAACTGAAGATAAATAAATAAATAAATAGCCACATTTAGAATCTGGAGCATCAGGAACCTGGAGGGCTTGTATTAGCTGAGGGTACTCTGAGCTGAGATGATGTGAGCATGCTCAATAGAGGTCCCTTCCCCCACCTCCACTCTGCCATCCCCGTCCACTCTCTCTCTTTGTCTGAGTGTTTACACAACAGCTCACCCACTGCGGCGGCGGCATTGGTAGGGAGCAAGGTGTTCCGCAAGGCGGTCGCGGGGACAGACAGGAGTCTTGCGACGTAACGAGATTAGGGAGTCTGAAAATATCCCCTGGGAGAGGGAAGTCCTGAGACCCAAGCCTATCAGCACACAGCCGGGGTATTATCCAGCTCTGCTTACAACCTCAACCGTGGGGGAGGAACAAAAAGGGAAGAAGGGAGGGATGGTAGGGGGAGGAGAGGAGGAAGGAAGTCACAGGTGACACCAGCCAACTCGGGAGTTCTTAGGGGCAAACCGCAGATGCTTGTGACCGCAGGGCAGGTGCAACAACAGGCTTCATTTGGTTGAGTCGCCGCCAACCAAATTCCCTGCGGTTTCTTTCCTGGTCAAGTCCCCCCTCAGGCCAATAAATGTCTGAGCTTATGTGCATCAGTGGCTACTGGCCTGAAGTACTCAAATGAAAGAAAAACTAAAAAGATGTTCAGCCCTATCCACTGATGGTGCAAGAACATCCAGTTTCCATGGTTCAATCACTTAATAATGTAACTAGGCACGAAGGAAATGGACAGAATCACTCACAGTGAAGAAACACAACACAGCACAACACAACAGCACTGCACAGAGAGGGTTGTGTGACCCACACACAGAAGGGGGTAAGCACGACACACAACACCAAAAGGTGTGGGGGGGGGGGGGGGGTAGGGTGGGCTCTCCATGGAGCAAATGCATACCTTTCCCCTCCTTGGCTTCTAGGGTGGCTGTGGAAGGGTGATCAGAGCGGATGGAGAAAGGTTAGGTTATCCATGCAAACTCAACCACTCTCACCAATTCCACCAAACACATCTTCTGTTCTACCCAGAAACACATCCCACGGCCCACAAAAATACAGCCAAATAATTGAATGTTATTATTGCTGGAACTATAGCAAAGTTGCTCTGATTTAAGAAAAAAAAAAAAAAAAAAAAAGGTTATGATGAGAAAAACAGGTTTAAGACATAATGAGGGCCCACACCATCTGAAGATCACATTCTGATCCCCAAGAGATGCGGAGACTCCGGATGCTGACGGATGCCCTCTCTGGAGAATTCAGTTATAGGACAATGCTTTTATAAGCAAAACAACTAAAATGATGCAACTAAATGATGTGCCACAAGCATTAGTAACAATATTAGTGAAATTAATGAAAGTGTTAGTGTCCCCCTACACACAACTGAAGGCACAGGTCCAAAACCTGGGGTTAGAAAACTAAAGGCCTCGTGGGGTTTGTGGTGTTGTTGGGTGATCACTGGGAGAGTGGTCTTCCCTGTGTGGCTGATGGATGTGAGTGTCCATTTAAATGTCACTTCAGCTGTGTGAGCACAGGGCAAGCGACCACGCACAGCCAGAAATAACCCAGCCCACCCCACCCCACGCCTCAAACTCTCCACTGACAAAGTCAACGAACAGGCTTTCAAACCAGCGGACAGACGGAGGAAAAGACAGCAAGTGACAAATAGAAGCAGACAGACAGAAACTGATCAAGACGGACTGACTGATGAACAGAGACAGTCAGACAGACAGACAGACAGACAGACAGATAAAACTGCCCCTTGTAGAAACAACAGGGCTGATTCCGATCGGGAAAAACAGGAAACAGGGAGAGGCTCGTGTGCAGTGCCAAGGCGGCTCGGAGTCCCCTCTCTCTGTCTCTCTCGTACGCATGTGGCATTCTTTAAAGGTCAGCCAGTGGTGTTTTAACCGCTCCCTCACGCTGCTGCTGTTGTTGCTTCACATGGCCTGAGAGGCTGCAGCCTTCCTCAGCTCCAGCCAGTGGCCACAGCGCTGACCTTTACCTCCGACACCTGGACACCCCAGTGGAGGCCTCAGACAGTGGATGACACAGCACCCCCACCCCCCCACAGACACACACCCTCAGAGAACATAAAGAGGGGAGCAACTTTGGTCATTGGTTGCTAATGAAAACAATGTTAGTTTGCTTTTGCTTTTTCCAAGTATCATTATGTAAAGAGCCACAGACCCGTAATGTTGTGATTATCAGTGATTTTCTTTTGGAAGGGACGCCTCATTACCACTTCGTCCTAGGACCTACATAACACTGACGGTAGTTAACCTCATTTGGGTTGGTTGGAAATTGTGTCTGGCTGCAAAATGGCAATGATGGATGAATAATTGATAAGCATTAAAATAAATATTATGGCAGAAGCACATTTTTCTCTCTGCAGGGTCACAGCCATTTTGGCTCCATTCAAGACATGGGGGGAAAAAAACACCCTCAGATCAACCAGAGCAGAGTGCCACTGTGTCAACTCAAAACCCAGCGCAACTAAAGAAACTCCTCTAACCTTCCCCTAAATAGGTCAGACACAACACTCAGCGTAGAAGTTTTAAGAATCTTTAGATAAGCATCTTTAAATGTATAGATATGCTCATGGCAGTAGAGTGCATCCATCCCCTATCCGACATCTGACACATTGCCCATTTCTAATCCCAGGTAATGATGCAGCTCTGCTCCACGTGTTCTGAGGCAGCACTGAAACGTGGAGGGGGACTGCTGCTGTGAAGACGTGGGTCTGAGCTGCACTGTGAGTGTGGCGTTAAAGCAGCCACTCACTGACACAGACATCTGCTCAGTCTCGCTCCGGTGCGTCTCAGGCACCGGCCAGAGAGAGAAGGAGATGCTCGGAGGTTGGGGTAACGCATCGGGATCATTTTTTGGAGAAAAAAAAAGAGAGAGGAAAAAAAGAGGCAGACGGTGAGGCAATGGGAAGACATCTGGGGAACATACCGTCTGCTTCTGCTTCTGTCTGGTGGGCTCTAGTCACGGAATATGGAGAATAGAGTAGTGGGAGGGAGAGTTATGGCCGGCAAGGGCTGCTGTGAGTGTTTGGTCTGAGGACAGACTTACCATGTTGCAGGGTCTGCTTGCCACCTGACAACACTCCAAGAGGTAGGGTACCAGTGGGGGTCAGGCCCTTGAGTGTCAACACACTCTCGCTCTCCTCCCTGAAGAACACACACACACACACACACACACACACACACACACACACACACACACACACACACACACACACACACACACACACACACACACACACACACACACACACACACACACACACACACACACACACACACACACACACACACACACAAAATACTCATTATAAATGAGTAGACTCATTATAAATCAAATTCAGAGGAGAAATATAATATGCATTTTTATTTTCATTTGAGTGTTTGCAGGTGCAACATTTTAATCATTTTCCCCCTGGTAACAAAGGAGAGAAATACAAAAGCCTTCCCCACATCTATCTCCCTCCCCCCCCCCCCCCCCCCCCCCCCCCCCACAGCCCCACTGATCTGGAATAATGTCTAATATGATCACGCGCCAAACAGCAGCGCGACACCCGTCTGGCCAGCCAGATCATTGATTCCTACACAACTGTGTGTGTTTTCAAACAGGGCTCGCTGGTGCAGTGAACTGATTTCACAAACACACAAACACACACACACACACACAGAGAAACAACAGTGAAGATGGGTTTCCCAGCCTCTGTCTGGTTCATTTACCCTGGCCTTTCTTCCAGTGCAGTAAATCATTGTCCACACCAGCAAGAGAGAAAGAGAGACAAAGAGACAGAGATAGAGGGAGAGTGAGAGAGACAGAAATAGAGAGAGCGAGAGAGAGAGAAAAAAAGAGGGAGAGAGAGAAAAAGAGAGTTAGAGCGACTTAATGGGATGTGCAGAGAGGTGGGCACAAACCTGAGAACGGAGAATACTCGGGCCATCTTCCCGATGGCACGGATCTTGTTCCGGATCACCACATCCTTGCGCACCACTTGAGGAAACAAACGTACAATTAGGCACGACAAGTCGTACAAGTTGCACACATTATGATAACATTGCCATTAGAAGGATTAAACCCGCTTGAAAGCTCGGCACACTACACTGAAAGAGTCATTCCATGAAAGATATCAGAACGACTGAAAGGTGCTGGAAGGGAACACGTCTCAAAAGTGCTCAGTCGCCATCTGATTCCAACACTGGCACAACCTTTGTGGCACTTTTAGTCATGCCCACTGCGCGATGCTCCTTGTGCAGGGCGGGATTCCAACGGGTCGCTCTCATCGGACACGGCGTGGAGGATCATCATATGCATGTTGATGTGAGACTTCAGTAAGCCGTCTGTCTTCACAGAGCCTGTGTGCCACAGACTGGCACTGAGCCGTCTGACTCAACACTCTGGCGGGGGGATGGCGCGAGGCGGTGCCGCTGTGCAGTCATGTGTTTGAAATGGTGTGTGTGTGTGTGTGTGTGTGTGTGTGTGTGTGTGTGTGTGTGTGTGTGTGTGAGCAAAGAAGGCAGGTTTAAAAAGAGAGAGTTGGCCTGAGATGACCTAGAAAGACTACCGACATGCGTATAGACGATCAAAATAAAATAATGAGAATTCAGAGTGCTGTTGTTCAGAGGGGGAATAAAAAAAAAATGAAATAAAAATCAAGAGCAGAGCTTTAAGAGCTGAAAGGAACCTTAGCCAATGGCGAACGGATTTATTTTTAGTTTGTACAACAAGGACTGGGCCGTCTGAGGCCAAAGAGACAAGATGCTCTTGCATCAGTCCATACTCACACAGGGAGATCAGGGCTAAGCCTGGAGAGGAAGAGGATCTGCTTGCCTCCTCTAAGAATGTGCTTGGGGGGGGGGGTGTGTGTGTGAGGTCAGAAGGGACCATGTTGGGATGCAAAGAATCTGTATGAGAGACAATATGGGCGCAAGTGGGAGGATGGTTGTGTTTAAAAAGAAAGGTGAAATGTGTTAGAGACAGTATATAGTGTGAGTGGGAAGGAACGTGTTAACATGTGCACATCTGTGTGTGTGAGTCTCTCTCTCTCTCAGATACACAGAGAGTGTGTAGGCGGAGGTGAGGCTCACCTTCACAGAGGTCAAGGTCATCTCCCTCAGTCATGAGCTCATCATCGGAGCAGATGTTCAAAACATTCACCAGCATCTCCGTTACTGTGGGGGCAGGGACAAACACTAGTGAAACTGTCCCAGGAAATGTACACACACTCACTCACTCACTCACTCACTCACTCACTCACTCACTCACTCACTCACTCACTCACTCACTCACTCACTCACTCACTCACTCACTCACTCACTCACTCACTCACTCACTCACTCACTCACTCACTCACAATCTGAAAGCTATTGTTTTTCTCCTCTATGTGCAAACTTTTCTTACAACCTTCTGCCTTTTGTTTTATTAGGTGACACTTTGTGCACTTTTAGAATTTTGTCAATGTTCTGTCACTTTTACTACCATCAGAACCGATGATCTTAACAGTTAGAATGCTTTTCTAGGATTATTAACGCGATTCTGATTGCATAATACTAACAAGATTATGGTTAACACTTAGCCAAGGCATCTCCCACCTTTCTCTCCGACGAAAGGCAGAGACCACGTGAAGACATCCATGAAGTTGGGCAGCCAGTACGGGTGAGGAGAGCAGTTGAACTGTCGGATGTTCATCACGTTATTCTCATATTTCAATACAGCAGCTGTGGCCAGAGAGAGAGAGGGAGAGAGAGAGAGAGAGAGATTATGAGATAATGTGGAGAATTACCTTTCAATATGTATCATAGATAGAAGCCTGAGACTGGGTTGGATCTGGCCTTGTCCACCTCAGCCACCAGACACTACCCAGGCTGACCTTTATTGTTGTAGACGTCTAGGTAGTTTGGTGCGGAGAAGATTGTGATTAGTGATGGAAAACCCGTCGTCTGGCTTTTCCTGTACATCCTATACCTGAGGAAGGGGAGATAAACGGAGAAAAACAGTCATTTTCTAGGTCCTCTTGATAGGGAGTAGGCAGACATGGACCAGAAAGCAAAACTGTGTCCATTTCTGTCCACTCCTTAAGTTACAGAAGAGTACAACAACATCTCATGAAACTTCTCAGTAACTCGTGTGTAAAGGTAGACTGCAGAAAGGAGAGGAAGCACGATACGCTTACCCTGCATCCTGTGCTTCGTGTGTGTGTGTGTGTGTGTGTGTGTGTGTGTGTGTATATATATTACCCTGCATCCTGTGCTTCGTGCGCTCTTATTACTGACAACAAATTATTGTTTGTCAAGAAGTCGCAGACTGCCGCATAGCTGCAAGGTAAAGATACAAACGGGTTATGGATGGGACTGAGAGACAGAATACAACATAAAAAAAAAGCATGGAAGGCAAGCGTGCCAGGGAGAACTTGAGTCTCCGCGATCTGACTAGGGCGTGACCGCTTGGGGATGAAATATACACGAGGTCCTCGCAGGAGGGCGGAGGGCAGGTGTAGTTACCTGAAGAAGTAGGAGCAGCCTCGCACCGAGTTGTGGTTGAAGTGCTCCGCCGTCTTCTCGCTGCCGTAGTCCTCACCCGGGTCCGCCCAGATGAGGTCACACATGGGCCCAAACGCCGGAGGCTCCTTAAATCTGTCTAGCTGTGAAGGGGCAGAGGGGCGCGTGTTCACAATGCTAACTCCACAGGGTGTCTTTCTCATTTAGATACAGCCATGTGACTAATGTTTTACAACAAACTGCCAGTGGAGTGACTGTGCACATTACGTCAGCGTCTCGGATATCCAGGACAGACCCCTGATGCTAACCTTAACGAACCAGTATCATATGAGCTAAGCTAAGTTGCAGAGGGTATTTCCGCAGCTTTCACTGATTTTGAGTGAATGAGATGGGCACTTACTTTTCTAATGTCGTCTAAGCAGTTGATTTCTGGGGAGAGGCCGCCGTGGACGCACAGGAACTGCTGGTTAAGAAGAGCAGCCAGAGGCAGACAGTCAAATGCTTCCATGCAGGCATCATACACTCGCTCTGAATACTTGATTTTACCTGCAGATGAAAGGACAAAACAGTGGCATGTTGGTATACAGGATCTGAGGGAATAAATGTTTACCATCTGTGGCAAACTGTAAACATTTGGTAAGGGAAGCTAGATGCAAGCAATTCAAATCAAGGCCAAGGGAATTCTTGCATCTATTTTCAGTTTAGTGGTCTGTTGAGTAAAATGATAAAAAGGGTATCACTTTAAAGTGACTTTAAAGGTTTGGCTGAGCGGAAAGCCAAAGCTGATTGATCTAGTAGTCAGCCTGGACCGCAGAGAATTACTCATGAGCTCGTCCATCACGAACAAGAGACACACAGCTTTGTGCGAGCGAGCACGCACCCACCCACACACACACACACACACACACACACGACAACTCCTGGAGTTTCTTCAGTTCCTGCCGTTTCCAGGAGGCCTGTGTGGGGAGGGCAGACCCTCTGCACTCCTGTCTGCAGCTTTACACATGAGTTAACCCGGCCGCGCCAGGCTTTTCCTGCAGGCCGCTGCCAGGTTTATTTTCAGAGCAGCAGCGCTTACATCTGAGGCAGTTTGGATGCCGCTTGAAGGGAAAATATTATTTCCAGCAAATGCTGTTTCAAAAATGCACCCACACCCACAGAGCTGAACCTTTCAAAAGAAGGTCTGCAATGTGAAGATTTAATTGCCATTGGTCCAATATGGTAAGTACAGGCACAAAAAGCCAAAGCGCAAACATGGGAGGCCTGTGCAGTTGAATTCAAATGAGCCTGATGAATGCTCTTCATTAGGCTTCTTAGTGGTGCATTCAGCCGCCGGTAGCGCGGCGAGGTCTCAGCGTGGAGCGCGCTCCTCATTATCCAGATCGGGCTTTAAAAGCTCTCTCATAACTCATCAGTTATGCGCATAGCCAAAATGAACAGCACGCGCTCTTTCAGCTTTTTCAGATTTTATACATACATGGCTTTCTAATTGAATTCAAGAGGCAGTGAGGAGCGTTTTAAAAAGCCGTTCTTATATTTTCGCTGTTTTGTCTCCAGACCACAAAACAACGAAGTGAATGAACTGGGTAGCTAGCTGGAGCGACAGGTGTGTTTTTGTCCCCAAAATGGGACAGGCATCAAAATGAAACCTCATGACTGTGTGTCTACAACAACACACATCCACCCTTCCTTATTAGATCAGCCGCACGCTCTTAGGGAGGCTTCCTGGTCATCTCCGCAGCAGCCCACCATCGGATGGAGCATTAAGCCCCGAGCCTGAGATGTCATCAGTCAAAAAGAAGCTATTGTTAGGTCACATGAGCTCAGGGCGAGCTGTAAGCGTTGAGGCACCCGCCTCCCGACAGATGGGTCAAATGGCTCAGTGCCGTAAGAGGGCGTTATGTGTTAAACCGCTTCCTACCATCTTGGTGGAGGTGGAAGGGTTCTTTAAATGGCTCCGGGTGCATGGTCAGATCCGACAGTGACGGTGGTGATTTGTGTGTGGATACGAGACGCTTCTGGTGAGGATGTGTCAGAGCAGCACGCTCTCCACACTGAAAATAATCTGCACTTGTGTTGCTTTAAGATGCTTTCAAATATCTGGGAATGCATTATATAGCTGACAGCATGAAGGCTTTGTCCTTCTGGCAGTTCAGATGAGTCATACTAATACTATGACTACCCCATCCATCCATATGGAAATCTTTCCACATCTTCTGTTAGAATTGCAACCCAGTCTGTAGGAGCAGACCACAGAATAGAGGTCTTTTTCATATTCATACTCATTCAAATTCATTCAGCTCGAACCATAAACAACTGCACGAGCAACCATGAGCTTTGTGCACAACAAGGTGGCCAGAGAAGGACATATTGACACAAAAGCAACACAAGCCTAGTGTTTAGTGCAAACAGACGTGGCAAGCTGTCTTTGTGGATGCTGGACAAGAGCAGGTTGACACAGCCGTTCCACCTCTGTCGCTGAACGTCGCTTAAAAGACAAACAGACCTTGTTTCACTAAGACAAACGTAAAACAGAGCTATGGATAATCAGTTTAAAGTGGAACAGACACGAATCCCCCTTCAAGGACCACCACACACATCCACACACACAAACTCCTATACACACACACACACACACACACACACACACACACAGACTCACAGATAAACTCATACTCGCATTTTAATAGTTTTATTTGGATCTTACCACAGAGGAAGAATTACAGATCCAAACATGAATGGAAGAATGTTGCAGCTCTGTACAGATATGGAACAGACACAGAATGCTTGCACAACTACTCCATTGCCTTTCCAACTCTATTGATTACGTCGTCTCCAGATGGACACACTACCTATTATGACAGAAATCGAGCAGTACTTTACTGGGGGGGGGGGGGGGGGATTGTATTTCACTTGCTTAACCCAGATCACCTCCATACTAGGCTACAATTTTTACTTCCCTGCAGTTACACAGTGCGGGTGTGAGTCAAAGAGGAACACACACACACACATACACAATCATGTACATACACATACACACACACACACACACACAAAGGACAAAGGACAAAGACACAGCCCAGCTGAACACGCATGTAAATCTGTTGCCCCTGACCCCTCTTGATGAACTGACACAATGCAGTGAAAACTAAAGTGTTTCTGTGTGTGTTTTCTGTGGGTGTTTTCTGTGTGTGTCCAGCACTTACATTCCTGTTTGAAGGTGAAGTACTCTGTGAGGTGCCGGCACTCATGGTTGCCCCTGAGCATGAAGAGGGTATTGGGGTGGTTGATTTTGAGCGACCAGAGGTATAGCACACACTGCAGGCAAGATGGGGGAGAGAGAGAGAGAGAGAATGTCAGATGGCACAAAAGTACAGATTATATGACTGTTCTGATGAAACGGAACAGAACGGCAACAGGGAGATGTATGTGGTTATCTGTGAATCTTTGACACTTAACAATCTTTTCGACAGTGTGTCAAACTCCAAAAATCCAATGTGTGGGGTTTAAAATGCAGGAAAAACACTCAATAATCTATGATGTGCTTTCTATGGTTGGCTACATAATGTTTCAGTACAGCTCCTGGTTGAAAACCCTACACTCCATATATCCTCATACAAAAGAAAACAAAACAAAAATGATTTTATTCGAGCCCAAACAATTCCCCTGCAATTCATAAGTCATGGCACAGCAACATCAACACAAATTATATTGTGCAAAGGCAAACACGATAAAAGAGTATTTCAATGTTTTAGTAAAAGTGAAGAAAACATCCGAGGAGAAGAGAAAGGAGGGGGAGAGAGAAAGAGACAGAGAGAGAGAAAGAGAGAGAGAGAGAAATGCACTGTACGGAGCGCTGGTGTCACTCTCATGCTTCTCTCCGCCATCCATCTCTCTCCTTTTCATCAACATGCGGGAGGCCAGGCGACGTAACTGCTAAGTGCCGAGAAGACCGGCGCCAAGGTAACCAAGGACGACAGGTGTGCTTTGAAAATGCCATGCAAAAAAAAAAGACAAGGAAGGGGAGGAGGAGGAGGAGGAGGAGAAAGGTTGGGGTGGGGGTAGGGGAGACGAACATGTTCAGAAAGCCTCAAGCCTACGCTGGAGTTGAAAATTGCAGGCAATGGCAGCGGTGGCGGGCGGCAACGCCAAGCTTCCTGAGCGAAGGCTGACGAGGCTTAAAGAAAGGAGGGAGGGAGGGAGAGAGGGAGGAGGGTGGAGAAGAACGGAGGTGGAGGAAAGACAGCGTGTGGAAGGGATGGAGGAAGGAGGGAGAGGTTGGGGAGGAGAGGAAGAGCAGATCTTCTCTCTACCGCTTTCTAATTACATGAAACCTTGAGCGTGGGTGGCACACAAAAGGCCAGGCCATGCTTTTGTGTTAGACGAGCGGAGATACAACCTATGGAGGACAGGGAGGGGCGAGGGAAGAAGGAGAGGGATGCTCTTGTGGATCAAAGGCGAGGACAAATCCACAGACGTGGCAGGCAACTTATCCCTTGCTCAGTCTCGTGCCACCAAAATGCTGGAAAGGGTGCGTGTGTTCAGCACAAGAGGGAAAATAACTGCAATTCTTTGCTTCTGCCACAAAATGCGACCGCATTAAGATCCATCAAGCATTTAACATTATATGAGGGGGGTTAACACAATGACTGAACACAGCATGGCAGGCTAACTGCCCTGTCATCAAACAGGCCGGCAGATTAGGACAGCTTTTGACAGTGTGTCAGTGCAGTAGGCATAACATGTGCAACAAATACTCCCATGCCCCTCTTGGTGTGGATTAAGTTCCATGTCCCTTTGGATTTATGTACAGTACTGGTCAAACGTTTTTCCTCTTTTGTGCGGGCAGTGCATCTTAAGGATTTTTCCATCAGTTTCCCATGCCATGTTCCCTTGCCATGCCAAGCACAATGGGCACAGCACATATGGTAATAAAATGCAGGTCTCACACAACTCAAACCCAAGCAGAGCGAACATGTGCCTCCTCGTGCTCCGGCATGCACACACGCACACACACGGTCAGGCCTGGCAGGCTGGTGTCACTGTTTGATCACCTGAATAGTGTCCACCACGATTCTCTGCTTCCACAGCACGTCTGTGCCGCCGCCCCCCTCCCCCCTTCACGCGTGACCTTTCACAAACGTGTGTGTGTGTGCTCTCTCTCGGCCTGTATCTTCAAAGACCGCTCTGGCGCCTGGCGTGAAGGTGGGTGGTCGATGAAGCCCTTCCACAGCCCGGAGGAAGGTGAAGGTCGCGAGGGCTGCATATATCCATTTGGTCCTTTTTGTTTACACAGCTACCTCATCAGAGCAGAACTGCACAGTGCTGAGGAACTCAATGAAAGTATGGCTAGGAGGTTGGAAGTGACTAAGAAAGACCAAGAAAGAGAAGGGCAGGTGAAGGCTTGCATGCAAAGCAGAAAAACATCAGGATAGAACCATGTGGAAAAAAAAGAAAAAGAAAGAAGCAATGGAACAATAGAACAGATAAGTCCACACACTCCGGTAGCAGAGCTCCCCTAGGGACATAGTGTTGTCCCAGAGCCTGTGCTGTAGTCACTGCAGCACATCTCCAACTGCTCTCCAAAGTGTCTGCTTTAACAGATGGCACAGTGAATCCAGAGCCCCCCCAGTGGCAGCAAAAACAAAAGGACTAGCACATGAAGACGAGACGGTTCTGAGATAAAAAGAGAGGGAGCCCCTTGAAGCACTCACCTCGATGCTGAAGTAGCCCCGGTCTACGTAGTCTCCCAGGAAGAGATAGCGTGTGTTGTCGGGCGAGCCGCCCACTTCAAAGAGCTTCATGAGGTCGAAAAACTGGCCGTGGACATCACCGCATACTGGAAACAAAGAAGAGGTGTGTAAGAAGAGGTGTGTAAGACACTTGTGTGACATGTGATGACGTGATTTTATACATGCTTGCTTCTTCAGTTTCTTAAGCTGTCTTTTTATGCATTCACACACAGCTTCTGACTAACCAGGCAGTAACTGACTCAGGAACAGTTCTGTGCCAGATGAGGACCTATCTTGAGAATCAACATATGCTACATAGTCAGTTTTGGGGTCAGTCCCTGAAACCCCTCCGCGTACAACTAGTCCACTAACAGAGCAGCTGTGCACTTCAAGAAAGTCCCATCAGCCTCTGTGCCTGGGCCATGCCATCATTCCAGAGGCGTGACAGCAGTGGCTGACAGCAGCCTGAGCACCTGCAGGAATAGCCGTCTGTCAACGCATGTAAACACAGGTGGCATGGAGCACGGCATAGAGAGAAGCACTGTGTAAACACTGTTACTGCCATGCTGTCCACTGCCAACCGTGATAACTGGCATTTAAATGTTGGCCTGTAGTGCGCGAAATAGAGTAGGTACATGTGATTCATCTTTGGGAAATGACAAAATAAATCTTCCCAGAAACTAAAGAGGCTACATCAATATAACATCACAGTCCAATTCAGGAAGTCATTCAAGGACATACTCTAGATACTTACAGTCAAGCGAGGTTCAAATTAATCCAAAACCCAAAATCTGACACACTCTCTGACCTACATTAACGTACCTACTATAAACCAGGATTGATTGATGAGAATAAGTAAATAATATATTTTTGAATTTGAACATTGCTGACCTAACACACAGTCTAACTTGACCTAAGCTTAGACTAGTAATCATGCATTTACCAAGCAGATATGAGTATTAAAAAATATTTTTATAGAATATGGCGTGAGAATGAGAAAGAGAGACGCACAGCACCACAGGCAACTTGCCAATGTTAGCAATTTGAAATGGCAGTAAATAAATGTGTCTCAATAATTCCATGTCTCAGTTAATTTGGCATAAAAATTACTATTGCAGTGAGACGGAATGCAGAGACCAAACTGGAGTGAAGCTTCTTCTCAATTCCTGTCGGTCAGTGAAGCTGATGGCACAAGTACTGAGAGTGCTGAGGGAGTGGCAGCAGCAGTAGCCTAAGGCCCAGTGTGGTAGAAACAGCAGCAAGACCCAGTGTGGTAGAGGGAGATGCAGGTCAGGAAGCAGCACAGTTCCAAACAGTGCCATCTTTGTACACACTAAAGAAAGAGTCTTCTCAATGTTTTCTTCCAATGTGGGTCGATGGAGGGGGGGGGGGGGGGGATCTGAGAAATATATTATGTGAAATTAATCGAAATATTCAATAAATCTAAATATTGTTCACACATATTTGTTCTTCATCACATGTAGTGGACCATTTTTGCGTCAGCAATTTAGTATGAGTGAAGGTCTCGTAATCATGTCGTTCACACCTGATGATAGCACAATGGTATGAGACAGGAGGCTAAAGTCTGCTCTGTGTTGTCCGTTTGAATCTCTCGATTGTTTGCTTGGTTGTTGTTTTTATTATTTTAGTTTTTTTATTATTTGTATTCATTATATTCTTAACAGACCCTGTAGCCAGACTAATGTGTTATGTGATCATGTATACTTACAAAGACAAGTTTGACATTAAATAGGCATCGTCCCTGGGTTATATCAAGAGTTGACGAATCTGCAAACGGCCACATTTGTAAAAGAAAAGGTTGAATCAAGTCGTTGACAGTAGATCCGTAATGCGGCTACCACCACAAGTATATTTCAGATCTGTGAGAAATACTGCATCATCGTATGTCAGGTAAGGTTTTCTTTTTAAACTATTATCTTCCTCGATGAACTAGGCCTCTCGTGTCGTTTATTGGGCTCTGAGCGGTTTCGTTTTTGTAATGTCTCCGCTGTGTCTTGTATTTCCCTAAAGGCTATCCATCCACCTATTTATGGATCAGTGAGCAGCCAATGAGAATGGAGCTTTGGATTCTTGAGACAATTAGCCACCTCTGCTTGCAACACACACCTGACATACATAAACACTCTGTGGATGAGCTAGCTAATGCTGAGAATGAAAGCTAGAGGCTTGGTGTAACAGTAAGCTGAGCTGCTACGGGCTAGGTGAGGGCAGGTGAGTACCTGTGATGGGCGCGTCCACCTCCAGCATGCACTTCTCCTGTCGCAGGATGTTGGCGCCATCGCTGATGATGCGCAGGGCCACCTCCTCCTCCAAGCGGCCCTCTTTCACCAGGTGGCTCCTCAGGACCTCGGGATTGGGCTTGCCGTCCACATACAGGTCCTTCAACGTGAGCCGCTGGTGAGGAGGAAGCGGCACCGCTGGGTAGGGGGCAGAACCGCTAACTGTTAGTGACTTTGGTGACATTTTATTAGTGTAGAGAGCCAACAAATTTGCAATTTACTGTTCTGTTCATTCTGGACACACAAAATGGTCAGTGCAAATAAAAAAAGACGATGAATTAACAATAGTGGTGTTGCATCACTGAGGGACTGTTTCAGTTCGGATAAAACACAATTCAGGCTATATTCAATAAGTAATCATCAATGACTTCAATCCTCAGGGTTTAATCCATGAGTTGAGAGCCAACAGCAATAATCAACCAGGCAAATGTATTAGACTAACTGATTTTGCTGAGTTCTACTGGCTTTATGATTATATATTTACATTAGCCTACTGCAGTGCTGACAGGGTAAGGAAGGGTTTCAAAGCCACCATGCAGTAATCCCTCACCTGTGCTGAACTGCCTAGTAATCTAACCTTTAAAAATCTTCTCAAGACAAAGCTGAACAGGCTCCCATCAAGCTTCTGTCAATATACCTCAATGCATCACTCACAGGGTCATTGCAATGACATGGACCTAGACAAATAAGTCGAGAGGTACTCGGCTGTAGTGCTGTAGTGGGTTCAAATCTCAAGTCCAGGTGCAAGACTCCAAGGGTGTGGAGCAGCACAGCGGAGCAGCACAGCACAGCAGCACAGATTCCAATCCAACAATAATACAATAATCCTAGCCTGGGTACCAGACGAACTTAGCCCCGCCCACAACATTTGAGGTCTGGAAGTTCGGTCTGGCACTGCTCCTTTGGGGAGAAATTATCAAAAATCAAAAAGCTGTTCGTACCAATCAAATTGTCAGGGCGGGCTTTATACGCTGATGGACAGATGATCAACCGTAACGTGATCAACCGTAACGTAATCAACCACGTCACCAAAAAGCGTTTGGGTTGAATTCGTTTTCAACAAACATGGCTGCCGCTGGGGAGCTGAGATGTAGATGTGTAGATAGAGATGTTTTAGAAGACATCGACAGCGCATTCATTTTGAAAGAGGAACAGAGGATCAAGACATTTGTTGATCGAAAATATGTTTTTGCCGTCCTTCCTACGGGATCCGGTAAAAGTTTAATTTATCAGCTGGCCCCGATGGTCTACGTTATGGTCATACTACGTTGTTCTGATTGGTTGCAGGTATATCAAATTGAGCGAAGAAGCATTTTTTTTCCTGGTTCGGTTGAAACACGCCCCATAATCACAGCCCAATGGGGCAGTATCAGACTCATATTCTGACTAGAATTATGAGTATGACATCGTCAGGCTACAATAATCCAATAATGTCCAAACAATTGTCTTTCTTGAATTTTACTCCATGTGTTACATAATATCACGGCAATCAGACACCACTGAGAATAGGCTACTAACTCTCAAGGGTGAAAAGTCCTTTAATCATCACAACTAGGATAAACTTTCTAATGAGTCTGTCTGAAGCCTCTAACAGCCATTGTCCTCCTGGTCTGATGCCGAGACTGAGACAGAGACAGCCCGACAGAGGCTATTAACTTGTTTCAAAGACAGCTAAAAAAAATAATAATAAATAAATTAAATGAAACGCCAAGGTCGAGACCCCCCCCCCATACTGACTGCATACATCAGGCCATCATAAAGGCAGCCAGCTTCTCTGGGCTAATTTGCATGCCAGCGTCGGGCTGAGGATAAAGCTAGACGCTTGCAGCCAGGCACAACCCCAGCTGATCAGATGCAGATCGCAGCCCACATGTTTGGCCAGGCGCATCCTCTGGGGCTTAGCCCGCACCGGCTCCCTTATTCCCAGCACAGCATCAAGGACACGTTCTGACGTTCTGTTGCGTACACCAACTTCATAAAAATCCCTATGTAACCCAGACAACCGTGACCATAGTTTTGGTTTCATGAGAGAAATCTCCATCAGAGTATGGTATTGTATAATAAGCATTCATTAGTATAAGTGAACACCAATTGTGCCCATCACATATGCCCATCATAGGTGTACACTCCTGAAGCATTGTCATGTCCATCTTTACATCTACATGCAAACACCCAATCACAAAAACAGAGAGGTATATGTGTGCAGGCTCAGTCCCCAAACTAAATGAATAGAAGGGTAAAGATGCAAGTCTGCTTCAGTTCAAGGGTAAATCAACATTTCAGTAAAACAATATGCCTAGATGCTCTTTTAGAATTCTAATGTGAAAACTGTTGTGCATTAAACATTCTCAAATGCTCTTTAAAAATATGCCAGAGATTTTCCCAATGATAAGAGCCATCCCAACCATGAAAAATTCCAAACATTTCCTTGCATGCTCCAAGCCAGATCACAGCCTTGTGGGAGTGCCCACTGCTGGCAGAGTTCGGGCCAAAGTCCAGCACACAAGAAGATCTCTCCACAGGGGCACACCCTGCAGCTATGTCAAATAACTATGGCGAGACTGGGGCTTACAGTCCCACAGGTCTTAAAATACACACTGGAAACCAAATTATTAACATCTGAAATGGAGGAATAGTATGTATCCTTTGTCAGATCTACTATGATTGCCTACAAGGGTTTCCAAAACCACTGTTCTTGACAAAATGAGTTACTCTGTATTGAGTGAGCTACCCACAGTTTAAACTATGAAAGCTCTTTAACAGAAGGACTTACCTTCTCCAGATCAGAAACCCAGAATTCCCCTGCATGCTTCACTTAGGTATGTTACACCCAAGAAATTGAACAAGGGTATTTGTAAAAATTGCTCTTTCTTGAACATAAATTTCATAGAGGCATTGGAGCTGCATACGACAGACTCTGCAACCATGATGTAGGCTGTATTATTGTACTTTTACAAAATGGTTATCACTGAGGAGGTGATTATGGAAAGGATAAAATATTTGGTATATTAATAATATAGACCTTTGTACCTCTCAGTATCCTTGTGGACTGGCACTGGACTGGCAAAATGTGGTAGGCTACATCAGTGACGGCGACTATAATGCATTTTAAAAGTTCATCCCAGGGAGATTATCTCACTGGGTATACATTGAACAGTGTGGTCAGGAAACAACATCTTCAGTGAAAGTTAGTGGAAGGATGTTAAAGATAATCTGATTTGTGGTATGCTACATCTGCAAGTACATCTGCAGTATAATCCAACTTCACCCCCCGCAGTATCAACCACTGTAAAGAATATTGATAGTCCACGTGTCCAGCAGTGCACCCATTTGGCTGGATAGGTTAGTACACCTTGCACTGAAGCAGACTACCTGTGTGGTCTGGGGGGAAGGGGTTGCATCCACACTGCTCCAATTTGGCCACACTGTCATCAGAACAAGCCATCGTGCTCTGACAACTGTGGTATAAATAAACGCTAAGCACTCCTGGGTTCACGAGGTAGGCTGGGAAAGGGCCTGTAAGCTGGGTACGAGTGCTAAGAAGAGATTAGACAAAGCCTCTATTAGCTGGGGATTCCAGGTTCAGGGTCTGTTTATTTAAGGGCCTCACCTCGCTGCAAATAAGATTCTGGCCCTGCCCGAGACAGTAGAAGACAACGGCTGGTAAAGAGCTTTAATGTGACAAAATTATGTGTGTAACAGAACATTCTATCAGGTACAGCAATGACGAGGCAATAGTACAATTTACTGTACAGTACACTGCTGTAAGCATAAGGAATGATGGACTGGGCTCTTGTATAAGGACCAGGCTATTTCCGATGTGGAGACAGTGAAATTAGACACAAAACCATGTTTTCCTTGTCTTGGACTGTGCAATGCATTATTTAAACAATGGCTCAAGCCAAAAAGCTTAGACATATGGAGTCCTCAAATATGAGTTAATAATAACTCAGACTGAATCACTGCAGCCATTTTCTCTTTTGAATTGGACATTTCTCGGAACAGCATCCCACATATGTCCCCTTTGCTGTTGCCTCTCTGCGACTGGTCGGCCAGTCATAGTTGGTATGGTCAGCTCCAGCATGCACCATCCCTTAGTTATGCTGCCATAGGCCTAGGCTGCCAAGGACCTCTCATGTGTCATGCCATACAACTTCTCCTTCCTCTTTCCTCTGCCATCTCTCTACAGTCTGGCTACTGTAAGACATCGTTTTTATATTGTGTACTAATATTCTGTCTTCTCCCTCCCTATAGTAGGACTTTTGCCTCCAACACTGATGCCCGTAGCCATTGTCCTCCACCATTATAACTATGTTTGCATACGTATAAGTCAGTCTATTAGAGTATGTCATTCCATTCTCTCTCCCCCTCTCACTTTAGACTCTCAACTGCAAGGTGTTGCTGACTCCTGCTTCCTGCTGCTCATTCACACCTAACAATCGTGTCGAAAGTTCTACTACTCCTTGCCTACAATGCATCACACACATATTCGTATTGCCAGCCTAACTAGCCATTTCTCTGCTGATATGAACACAATCATCCGCTCATTCTATTAATAGGAACCCTCAATATGTTGTCATGACCATTACAATTGCATGCTGCCATTATGAACACACTATATACACACTAAGCTGTTCTACAACCAATACCTTGAATGCTGGCTCTCTCGATTTTTACCCACAATCAATCTTGCATCATGTGTGTAGGCTACCATCTTGTATCTACCATGTAATCATGTATGTATTTATGTTGCATGTTTGCTAATCCTGATGCATGTGTTCTATCTGCTTGCGCCTCCTCTCCTCCCATCCCTTCTCCCCTCTCCAATCTCTCCTTATGAGCAAGGTTCTGCAAGGTTCTGCAAGTTTCTTCCTGTTAAAGTAACACTATGCAACAATTTGACACCTTTTGAGGTATGGTTTTATAGGACACTAGTTTTGGTACCATCCTCAAATTCATTTTGATAGCATATGGTCATGTGAAGGGCAGATATACATCTGTGTCTTTCCCACTAGCCATCCAGGATATACCCTATGAAGTTCTGTGTAACGGGCTGGAATACTCTGCAAAAATGGAAGAAAAGCTTTCACAGCATGACATTGCCAGCTATACTGCCAAAAGACACCAGTTAGTGTCTGTCTAGGCAAGCTTCTAGCAGTGTTAGCTGGGCTGTTGGTAGTGTTTGCAAGGGTTTTGCATGCCTTTTAGGTAGTTAGCTTGCTAATTTTGGAACAGAACTCCTTATTGCTGCTTTAAAAGGGAGTTTTTCCTTGCCACCGTCACCTTACTGCTTGTTCTAGGGGGTTCAGGTTCTGGGCTCTGTAAAGCACCTCAAATATTATTGGCACTATATAGGCCTATATAAAATTGAACAAAATTGAATATATCCAAACATGTTTATGTGTAAAGATGTCTAACACTAAGAATGCACATTTCTGCAGATTGCCTCATAAACTATGCGAGTAATGACTGGAATTGCAGTTGTTGTCCAGGTTGCACACTGACATTTGAGTGTTTTGTAAATCCATAACCTGCTTGTGTAGGCATAATAACCCTTTTCAAAAATCCTACATTACTCATGCTAGTCATGGTAAAAATCTGTGAGCACTCATTTCAAATTACAGCAAATGCCATGTGTGCATTTTGGACACAATAATTCTTATTGCAGTGAATTTAGCATTACAGTCTAACACATGGGTATTCACTAGTCATTCACTAGAGGCATGGGAACCAAGGCCACATGCTGCAACAGCAAAAGCAACCACTCACCCACTCTAAAACATGTTGGGCTTTGTTACATAAAAAGCACATCTGTCCCACTATCCATCTCTACATTGGACACCTCAGAGTTTAGGTTTATCTCACCTATGAAATGATAAGCCTATTTTAGCCAACTCAGTTCTGACAGCTAATAGGCTATGCTTTTAAGGTCATTCAATACTGACATCACAACAATGAAAATGGCAACAAGGTCATTAAGCCTATAAGAAGCTGCAATTTCCTGCTTAATCAAGGTGAATGAAGCAGTGGTTTCCATCTAACTTTTTAATGTGAATTTTGACAATTGAAATAGGAAATCCTGAGCGGAAACGCTAAAATGTGCATAAAATCTTCTAAATCTAATAACAAATAAATTTGCTAGAGGGGGTGGATTAACTCCCAATTCACATATGGTATAATACTACTAAGGCTGATGGAAGCAGGTTTTTATTCACATCAAATCACATTTGTTGAGATTTTATGCTTCTGTTGAAGTTGCCCTGACAACCCATTTGAAATTCGCATAGTGGATGGAAACGCACACACTCACATTTCCTTCACCCAAATTTTCATAAATACGCAAATATAAAATATGCGAATGAGTTAGATGGAAACCCAGCTTGATATAATAAATTAGATTTGGGTATTCTGACAGAAGTCCAAAGCATGATCCAAGGAAACCCATGGAGAATGTAATTGAGAGCGCCACACCACTACTCTTGGGAGGGAGGTTGGAGAGGGTACCCTAAATATGTACTGAAAATGCTGCATCTTGCACGCTGAAATCTTGTGAATTACTTTGTCAATGGTGTTATGTGGAACAGTTATGAATTGACATAAATTATTATATTCACTGTTGGCTACATTAGTTCTCTGCAAAATTTTAAATAATCTTTAAATGACTCCCGACCAAAAAAGGAATGAGTGTAGAACAGCGATAGGGATGGAGAGAAAGACATTTACACAAAAACAGTGTTAATAGTTTTTAATAAGCTCCTTTGGCATGCACTACAGTTTGATATCTGTGGCTTAACACTCACAGTTCCACCAACAAAAGTTAAAAACAGCTGTGCATTGGCACAACAGAAAGTACCTAGCTTAACTCACTCTCTCTACTCCTAAACCTCTATTTTCCTAATCCATCTGACTCAAACAAATTGTAAAAAACATTTGAGATTGGAAGATATCTTAAAACATTATTCTTACACAGCTATGGACAAGGTGGCCATTAGGGTCATCTGGTTGTAATAGGTAAGAAAATCCCATTTGCTCTCAATTTGTTTCATTCTCCACCTCTGCCTGAATGCTATGTCTTTCAGTCCGGTATGAAAATAATGAATATCGTATCTATCAACCACAAACCCTCTATTCAAGTCCACAGCAAGAGCGGCCTTTCATGAGAATGTTGAAGTCTATTGCATAGGGACATGGACAATTCTGAAGCAACATCCAGGTGTGAGAGCTTCAAGCTAAGGCTAAGGTTAGTTTTCAGCATGAAAAAACTGAACACTGGCAGCCAGCACCACATTACCATCACTCTGAAAACATGTGCTTTAGTGACTGGAGCTGTTTAATGTGGCCTTCAATGTCATTTCACAATAGTCACAAATTTAAAATGAGGGAAGGAAAATATTCTTGTGCTATGTGTGGGCTATTTACATTAGGCTGTATAAATATTACTGGCAAAAAGAGAACGCAATCAGAAACATGGACAGAAAGGAAAAAGACAGCACAGAACTACTGAGTGCCCTCAATCTCTGCTCTGCTGATCCATGGCCAAGGGTCACACGCCTCCAGAAGAACCTGATGTCACAGCCAAGCTCCAAAACAACCGCCATCAGAAATGACTAGAGGCGGCATGACTATTGTTCGAGTCTGCAGAGAACTGCATAAGGTCACATTCCCTCAACAACATATTTCGTTTTTGATGAAACCATGAACAGCTCTATGGTTAGGAAAACAAACAAAAATGGTTTTAAATTTGTTTGGAAGTAGTCCTAGTTTGTGGCAAAGTATCAAGTCACTGAATGACGACCTCTCATAAACTTTGTGCTGGCAAGGCGGCACAGTCAAAAGTGGAAACAAATTAGCCTATCTGCAAGACCATCCTCCAATAGCTACATTGTTGTCCAGCAAAGGGGGGCGCATGAGCTCGGTTTGCCATATTGCATGTCTAGTTTGCAAGATGGCTAATAATCTAACATTTACAGATAAAACACTACGGAAAGGAGTTCTCCTAAAACTATGCAAATTGTGTTATAATATTTTACTTAAGTTAAGCTATATCAAATGGGGCAATCCAAAGATCGAACACGGTACCGTTGGCGTGTTTCTTCATAATTCCAATACCAAAACAACTGCTTAAAGACCACACTTGCCTACAAAAATCAATGTATGCTTTCTGAAGGTCCTCGATGGGCAACCCATACACTAACAAATTCGCTAGCTTGTGACTTAAGTTATAACGTTGGTTCTTTATAACGGTTGCCCACGCCCACGAAAACGATTCAACAAGTTGACAACTAGGATAATAGGTTTAACGTTAAGTCTTAGAAACCAACATTACAAGTGATGTTGCTTGCTGGGTATCTACGTTAACTGCGTTTCAAAATATCGACAGCAGTTTCAGAAAATATGACCCGCTTAAAACAACAAACACCAAAATTAGCTTAGTTAGCTAGCTATATAGCCTAATTAATACGCTAGCAAACGTTAGGTACATTTCACGTTATGGAACTGTTAACTGGCTCGCAACCCACTTTACTAACATAACGTTAGCTAGCTCCATCAGTATATGCCTGGCTAATATTGAGAGAAAATTACTATGAAGTTAACTGTTATCACCGTTAGCTTCTGCATTAGTATTAACTAGCAACTACTGCTAAATGTATTGCTAAATAGTTAACATTATCACTATATAGGAAGTTTACTGCCCAAAAGTTGAGAGGTTTGAGAACACTGTAGCACCAATCACGTTATAATAATGTTAGCCAAACTTACTTTTGACGAGCCGCTCAGTGGTAGATTGTTTTTCTTTTTGGTCTTTCCCCGACATACTCGTTTGACCAGGTCAAACAAGCCGTTGAGTGAAGTTGTTAGACAGTGACGTACAATATCTAGCTAACTGAACTGCTAATTTCTGTTATTACCTCTGGTAAAGAGACAGAGATAGAAAATTGGTTGGCTAGCTTGCTGGCCACCGCCGTTAGTCACTACCAACTAAACCTTTTCAGTTAATGGCACTTCCAACTACAATGCATTTACTCCACTTTCTAAACCAACTAGCCTATCTAGCTAGCTAGTGTTAATATCTAACGCTAAACAAAACAACCGATAATCAAAACAATCTAATCAAAACAACCGATACGAATAGAAAGTTCCGAAGTGCTATAATTGATCGGCATGGTTAAACTGTCGCTGTAGTCACCAAATAAAATTCCCAAATCGATGAAATCCAGAAGAGTCGACACTGTCCTCAGAAGCTCGCTGAAATAACGTTAACGTTACTCGATTCGCTATCTCAGACTGACAGCTCAACCACCAGGATTGCAGGTAACGTTACATTAAGTTCGCTGCCTTGAGTCACATCCAAAGTGTTGCTTACAAACTTAAAACCATGCAAAGAGAACTAACAAGAAACGTAGATTTGTAAATATGCATGTAGCGACCTAACTGTCAACTGACAACTAAGCAGGCAGTTTCTTCTATGAAAGAAGTAACTCAGCCAGTTGACAAGATGATTAGGCTAGGTGCGCAGTCTTGAATGTTAATCCGATTTTCCACTTTTCAGAGTCAGAATGTCATCTAACTGGCTAACGTTACCTACCTACCAAGCTAACTAATTTAACCCAACTATATCTGCACAGGTTATTTAGATTGCTAGTTTCTAACTGGGTTCTTTTCTCGGGCATATGTCCCTGATCGTCGCCCTCAAGACTGTTTTCCTCTATCCACGCCTCCCTGCTAACCATATGGTCAGCCCAGGCCAACACATACACACCCTTTGCCTGTTCTTTCAGATTAAACTGTAATCCTCAAACCACAGATTTCCTATTATATGGCGGAATGGTTGCCCCAAACTAACTGACGTATAAACGACATACAGAACGTAGTTAGGGACATATTTTTTCGGTTGTCTTGTAAAATACTATTTCAAACTTTGTTCTTGTCAAAACTTGCATTTTTATGTCGAGTCCGCTGCATCACAGTGATAATGCAACTATGCAAATGTACAACATTTCTTTTAGCCACCATAACATACAGGTTGCATTAATTTAATTAAGTGAAAATTTAGTTGGTGACAGTTTTTTTGCTCGTGCTTTGGAAGACAGATTTAAACCCTAACCCTCGACTTTTATGCTAGGCCTGTATCCCAAACTGTCTTGCAAAACAGTGGTCATGTGCTTACACCAAGATTTGACTTTGAAGTAGTGTTTTATGGACAATGGAATTACACAAAGGAGTTGTCAAAGTCGACTGTGAATACATTAATAGAAGTAACCAGTAGATGTCAGTGTTGCACTGATGAAACCTCCAACAACGCATGCAGTTTCTATGATTCTATGACGTTAGAAGAATGTGCATTTACCAGGATTTCAGTGAGAAGCATGCATTTTGAAATTTTGATGTTATCCTTGCCTCGCTTGTTATAAGTGTACGTCTGTGAACAGAAAGAAAATATGATCATTTAAACCACACTGAAACACTACAGTTCAATGATAGTGAATAGCCTTTAGGTTATGTTTCGACATGCTTCTAGACCTACAATAATGACGCAAATATCTGAAGGACAAAAGTTGGCAATTGTTCTTGCATGTTCTTTGATTGTTAGTTTGCTTTGATTGAGGTGCTTTTTATACATTTGTTTACCATTTAGGAGGCCCAGATATAAACAAAAATACACAAAAAGGCTAAAACAGACTAACAGTGTGTAAGTAAAGGTCTACAGAATTTGGAATCACGGTTGACTCCATCATGACTTCAGGAAAACATTAAACGTTAATTAATTATAACTATGCACTACCGCTACGCCAATGGCCTCATCACTACAAGCCAGCAAAATGTTATGTGCAAAAATAAAAACAATACAAATAAGAAAATAAAATGATGAAAAAAAACGAATTTTATTAATTACTCTCAAAACAGACCAAAGCAATTCCACCCACCACTACAATACCAGCATATAACTTTTAACGTACTGTAATACATAAGGGGCATACAAAAGGTTAGACTGCATTACATAACTGAATGGACATTTTCCCAGGAAGGCTGAAAATGTAATGTAATGAAAACCAGTATCCTAAATAAGGAACACACCAACAAAATATCTGAGGGGTGGTAAATGCTGCTCCAGGGTGGTTGGCAAATATTTCACAGCATTTCGAAGTATCTAACACAAACATACAAACACACACACGTCTCACAATTCCTCCCCTCTTGTCAAAGTGCACCATTAAAAAAAAAAACTTTACCCATTGTTCTAAACTTAGATACCAATTTTGATAAGATGTTTATTAACAACTAGTTAAAAGGAGCCCATTAAGTTTTTCTGAGATGACAGATATGCAGGATGAAAAAAAACCTCTCTACCTCTCCTCAGAGTTCCACCCCAGCCTAACCAGTCTGAGTTGCCACCAGTGACAACAGAGTAAGAAATGCAAATAGACAATGCATGCCTGCTTCACACGCGTACCAGATTACATGTGAAGCCTGGTATGTACCTACGAAGGTGTTAGAGGCTGCTAGAGTACTAGTGGACGGACGGTCCTTGGAGTACTTTGACAAGTGTAACAGCAAACACACTAAAGGCACTCAGCGGTTGCAAACAATAAAAGTGCAGAGTGGATTGGGAAGTAGGAATACTTTATAAATTCAGGTGATTGTATGCCCCTCCTGTTTGATTATGTTATAATGAATTCACCAATGACTACAAGGCTACACAGACGGTTTCAAAACCATGCATAATGGTGTCTGTATAGGTTCCATACAAGTACATGACGAAAAGCCATAATGAAGGGTGTACACACTGATAAATGATTAAGTGAGATGTTCATCCCTGCAAGTTGGTCAGTGGTTGCTAATAAACCATCACTGTCAAACCAAAAAAATAAAAATAATCCAGAGATGTGATGATACAATATTTGTTAGAATAAAATGCTATTTTAATTATTAATGGTTAAAAGATTCAGTGTACATACACAGATGGAAAATACAAGCAAACAGATACCTATATATGCTCCCTTGCACCCACCCAAAAACATACACCTACTCTCACAATCACACGCACACAAACACACACACACCAGTCACTCACAGTTCAATGTGTTCCTGCCCTGAGACATTTGAAGCAGCAACACCGTCATCTCCTCAACAGGCTTTTGCTGGATTACCTGCTGCAGCAGGGCCCTTCCTCAATAATCCAGTTTTACAAAGTGGCCTAGTACTAGTGGCACACCTTAGCTTACCATTCTAACATCTCTCGCCACACTACACAAGACATTTTGCAGAATCAAATCCAGTTGTAAAAAACAAAAGAACAATCAACCGTGAGACACATCTTGGCTCCAGGTTGTGGCTGTGCATGTAACCTGTGAAGCAAAAATGTTTCTTTGACTTTTCCTTTCTCGCCAAAACAGTGCAGTCTTTGCCTGTGTGCATCAGTTTTACCATCTGACAAATGATAAAGCTGTTCAGATTTGAAATGCAAGAGAACATACTCTAGTCCATACTCAGTCACATATAGAACAGTAAAACAATGTGAGCTCGTCATGGAGGCCAGGATCTGTTCGGAATCTGAAGGACGCTGCCTGTAATATGAGCAGGCTGGATGATGAGCAAGTCCAGTTGGCCAACTCGATTCACCATTTTGGTAGAGGCAATAAAAGGGTCCTGCTGAGCACTGGGGGAGGCAATCGAACTCTGGCCGCACGGCGCTCCGGGAGACTAACTCATTTTGTTTGTGTAATAAAAACAAGCAAAACAAGCTTGAATTGGAATCAACAGGGGAAAGGGAACACACAAAGCTGCAAGTGCAAATTTGTGGCGAGATTTTCTCTTTTGTCTGTCTTTTGCATGTCAATGCTATCCAATGTCAGCAGACTCCGTTTGTAGCCCAGGATGTGCAACCGTTTACACTGAGGTGCAGATATTACACACCTCATACTGAAAAAGGCGTCAGCATGCGTGTCCACATGTGCATGTGTCTTAATTTCCAGCAAACACCCCTGCACCACGTCACTGAATGATGAAGCCAGGGTGCGGGGCCACTCGAGGTGGGGGCCTCTGGGGCAATGCAGGCGGGTACTGGGGCGCGAACGCTTGTTGGGGGTAACCCTGATTAAAAATGGGCACAGGCTGGCCCATTCTGGGGGGGATGGGTGGGTAGGAGGGGGCAGGGTAGGAGAACACTAGGGTGGGCTGGGGGGCTGTAGCGGGGAGGGCAGGTGGAGTTCTGAGGGGTGGGGGCGGAGGGGCCCGTCTGGGCTGGGGCACCGGGGAGCTGCTGTTGCTGGAGTTGGGCTCCTTGTGCAAGGGGGAGGGCTTGGCGGGCAGCTCTGGAGGGCGAGAGGATGGAACCGCGGGCAGGGGCAGCGACGGCCCCTTCAGCACCAGCTCGTGGAGCTTGTCTATTTTCACACGCCGCAAATGGGCCAACTTCCTCTTGCTCTGATACTCATCAGTAAAGGCATCCAAAGAAATGTTTCCATCCAAGAAGGAATCTGCCATGTTCTGAAAAATATAACAGATTGAGCGGGTCAGGAATGAAAAACACAGATACACAGTGATGAAAATTCCACACTATAAATATACTTTCAGAAATATAAATATAATTCACAGTGGCTTTACATTTGTAGATATGTACACAATTAAAGCAATAATGGGATACATTTAGCCAGCATTCAGACAGCCACAATTACAACTCTGTTCCCTCACTTCAGATGCACAATAGTATTAGCTGACAGCCACCAAACTAAACCACGGTAACACAGGGACTGAAAACAGGAAAAGAGCACAAAAAAACTGAAGCCTAAACCAAAGCCACATCCTTCACTGACTGTACCCCTGTGGTCTCTTGGTGCGCCTGCATGGCACTTAAGTGCTCGTTCATTACCTCAGTTTCCTCTTCGATCTTGGCCCCTTCTGCCTGCAGCAGCGCGAGCAATATATCCAACGAGCTGTTCCCAGACGTGTGCTCTGTAAACACAGACAGGCAGAGAGCAATGAGGACAAACGAGGACAAACAAACAAAAAAAGAACCTCAATTGGATGGGGATGGAATGCATCTCACATCCCCATTTTATGACTTTATGACATGCAAGCAATGTGGAAGCAATCAATGCACCTGAGCACACGCCCACTCATGGAGAATTAGATCACATAGTCTTGGAATAAAAGCTCACAGCGTGGTTTGGACCCACTACAGTTAGAAAGAAGAGCCTCTCATGGGGGGCAGGGGATGGGCATCACTTGAAGCCTCTCCTGCCCACACCCCCATCTGCCCGTCCCACTTGCAGATCTGACTGACACCCGATCCAGGAAAAAAACGCAAAGGCTGGCACACCGCAGCGCATGAAAAAGCCCTGCCAGCACTGAGCAGCTCTTGTGTTCGACAGACCGGCTATCACATGAGTCACAGCAAACAGAAATAGACTTGAGTCTCGGAGGAAACAGACAGACAAGCCTCTTCTCTGTTCCTGCGCTGGCTCAGAAACAATGCCAACTGCAGGAACCGCAGCGATTGCACTAGTGCAGGACTAGCAAAACACTCAGACCCTAAGCAGTGTTGCAAACCTTTCCAGTAATTCACACCTATATCATGCATATATTAAATAAGGGTTTCAGGATTCATTAAGCATCAGTAAGGGATGTATGCAAGACAGCTAAATCTCACCTCACACCGATGTGATAGTCAAGTGGTCTTGAGGATGATTTCATTTTCATTTAGAAAAGCATTTAGCGGCTTCTTAAGTTTCATCACATTCCTGTGAGAAACCACAGAAGTCAAGAAAGCCTTGATACTGATCATGTGAGTCATGCTCACCTGAATAAAAACTGTGTTCGTCACAGTCAGGTGTGTAACCAGATAGTCAGCTACCAGTAAACAAACACTCAAGCTCATGAGATCAACACAACGAGTAAAGGTATGAGTTAAGACAAGAATTCCGTTAACCACCTAAAAATGCAAACAATAAACGATACAAAATGTAAAAATTCTCATTAACTCTTTACACATTGTTTGCCTGATTAGGGTATTTCGTTTGGTTATAATTTACATATCATTGAGGATCATATCATTATGATAGGCCTAGAAAAACATTTTTAAAACAAAGAACACATCTATGTAGATTTACGGTTTAGGGGCCAGACTACGACTCTTACAGCATGTACATTTTTGAACCCTTGAACAACCCCACATCAGCAGACAGACAGAATAAGGGTCATGTGTGGACAAAGCCTCTGCTCTTGCCCTCTCTCTCTCTCTTCCTGCCACTGCTCCTCCTCCTTCTGCTGCTGCTGCTGCTGCTCTTCATCCAGCTTCGGCTCCTCTCCTGGCTCAGTGCCTGATAAAGGAGCTTAATCTAACCAGCTTTCCCGGGGCATGACACCAGGCACTTCACTGATGTCTGACTCGATGTGTACACACACACACACACACACACACACACACACACACACACACACACACACACAGGGCTGTGGCAGCGTGAAAACTGTAACTCTGTACTCTCGCTTTTGGCATAGTGACATTTAAGGATAACAAGGGATATTTAAGGATAACAAGGGATAACATTTGATTCCAGTCATTTCCACCCTCAGAGGATAGATTCCTGGTTGTTGATTGCGCCACTGAACCAGCCAACACTCAGCAGTGCCCTACACTACACGGTAGGGCTAGCACTTCACAACCCCATCCCCCTCTGAATATCACCTGGTAGTTTCCTATTACAAAACCAAAGGGGTTGATCTACTGTATGAATCGACAGCTAGCATGAGGCAGTTCTGGAATGCCCATCACAAGAGCAACAGGACACCAGGTCCGCCCCTCTCTCCCTCTCCGAACCACAGGGTTATCTGTGCCGGACAATGGACCAGTCTTCACCTTCCAACGACTGTGCAGTGCAGCCTGGGCCACTGATCACGGGACAGCTTTTTACTCATGTATGTACCCCAGCCAGCCGTGTTCCCAACGCAGGGCGGGAGGGAGAGGGGGGTGGGGCGCTGCTCTGCCCGTCCAGCGGGGGCTGTTTTTGCCCTTGCACACCCCCTGGAGCACAAAAGCTCACTGTTGGCTTGGTGTAAACAAGGGCCAACAGTCTGCCATGCTGCCTTCAGCTGCCTCCCTTCTGGAAGACACAGGGAGCTTCCGTTGCCATGGCAGGCTTCCCTGGATGTATTGTGGGAGGTGTATGTGTGTGTGTGTGTGTGTGTGTGTGTGTGTGTGTGTGTGTGTGTGTGTGTGTGTGTGTGTGTGTGTGTGTATTTTGGTGGTTGTGGTGTTGGCGAGGAGTAAGGATGGTAAAATTTTACCGAGCGCCTGTCCATCCGTTTTTGCCCTGAAGACCAAAGCTTTATCATCTGGGTCAAGCGGCCGGCCCCCGCGCAAAGCGGTGGCTTACGGCTCTGCTGTCCAGCTGCACGGCTGCTTACTGCAAATCCAGAAGTGGGCCAGGCAGCACAAGGGAAAAGTGGGTTACCCACATCCAACTCAGCCCCCCTCCTCACCAACAAAACAAATGACAGTCGGCTTTTTCTGCCATTTGTGCTCAGTTCTGCCGACTGAAGAAAAAAGCTCACGGAAGAGCTTAGAGCCGGGGAAGCCTGTGCTTCTCTGTCACTCTCAGCAAACCACAGCAGACATTACTGCACTCATAAATAGGGCAGAAAAGCTGCTTGATAGACGACTACTGTGATAATCCCACCACAAAGACCTGGTTCACTCTCTGTTGTTGTATGCTTCAATGTCATGGAGAGCAAACGTAAAAAAAAAAAAATCAACCTGCACAGCTCATGGAAAGAATTTTATCTCACTCCCAGAAACATTAACCTCTAACTAACTCTGTAGGCTGAAGGAGACAACCTAAGGAGACATGTTAGCATGCTGTTTTGAGTGAGCTGCCTGGCAACTGTGGCGACACACAGGGCAATCAGAGACAGCCCCTTTTATTCATGACACGTCGACATGAGGCTTCCGTATGGGACACCAGTGACCCAACAGACAGCTGGTTCCCATTCCCATCCTTCAGCTATATGGTGACTACTCTCTGCTTTTCACTTTGTGCTACTGTACTTTGCCTTATGGACACAAATGCCTGGAAGCTCACCGAAATTAAACAGAGCAGAAATGGGAAGAACTGGTCAGACCAGGGAGTGCTGTTGAGAGGCGACCAGGTGGAAGGTTTATCGGTAAATCATTCCATACATAACAATGACTCAACATTTTCACATGACCGTCATGGAAAAATCCCAAAGTATATTTTCCAAGACAGCCTCCATTATCAACCGATGACCATGACATTCTTATACCATATAAAGCACTGATGTCAATATTACGGTGTGTGTGTCTGTATGTGCCAATATGTGTTACATATGTGTTAAGGGTAAGTTTGTGAAGTATTGTCACACCCAACTTTTTGTACCATTGGAATGAACAGTAAAGCTTTATACGGCTTTCTATTTGGTTTCCCATTCCAGTCCTGAACTCCCACGTGTCCTAATTATGTACCTTGTCCCATGGTGAGCAAATACAGTGCATGCAGTCATGGCAACCAGGCAAACCAGCCACTGTCAATGTCACACCCTGAACATATCCTGTGGTGAGCAATAGTAAACAAATTACTTAAGGCTCAACTGGCCCCCCAGCCCATTTTACAAACACTCATGTTTGGGCTTGACGGTTTTCCCCCGAAAGATTTTCCCGACACACCGCTGCACAACCTCACCTAATGTAGACTTGCGGAGCTGGTAGGCCTCGTAGATTTCCTCGAGACAGCGGTAGCGTTTTGTGAGCTCATTCTTCTTGAAGTCTAACTGAGGCTGGAGCTGGAGGTTCTGCTCGGCCAGGCTGCGATTGCCGGCCAGGGTCATCTCCTTGCTCTGCTGGACATCCTGGACCTAAGACACAAATATAATGTTTTTTTAATGGATGCATCAAGGCTCAAAGGGCTTTCCATAGAATGACACTAGGGATGAACAAAGGTCAACTAAGGATGAATTAAGGCAGTATTACGGCCCAAATTAAGTGGTAAATACTTTGACCGTGTGTAACGGTGCGGCTGCCCGTTACCACACCGGTAATCCATTCCGAGGTACAAATAAACACACTGGACACTGCGCGGTACGAGCACACCGTTTATTCACACAGAACTCACAGAAACACCACTAGCGGATTTCTCCGCGAGCAGGACGGCATCCGTAAGGATATACACATCATACATACTGTGACTAAAGAGCCTGCCAGTCATCGCGTGGCAGGCGGTGTACGCAGCTGTACGGTGGCGTGTGGACGTCGGTCTGCAGGACGGGGGAACCACCCGAGTGAAAGTCGGGAGAGACCTTTGAACTGTGGGTACGGAACGTCAGACGGGACATGCCAAGTGGGTGTGATAAAAGGGGTTGTGATGGTGTCTGATCATTGGTAATTAGTTAGGGTATAAAGAAAATATATTAAATTATTGTCTGTGGGTAAACCTGTGGGTATTGCTCTAGAGAAGCTATGGAGTGATATTTAGTTTGACTATGTGAAGTGCTAATGATGATTGATTATTACAATGTGTGTATTGGTTTAGGCCGGGGTAATAAAAAACCCGCGCAGAACAGATCTTGAGAGCAATGAGTGACAGGGGAACAACTTCCCACCCCTTTTGACGTGACAGGTAAATTGTTAGATTGGAGAGCGGCAGGGTGAAGTTTGACTCACGATTTTGGAGAGTAACTTTACGAGTTTGCCGCTGAATTAGTTCTTGGATTTAGTTATTGAGTATTATTGTTTGGAGTTATTGAGCATTATTGTTTGGAGTTATTGAGTATCATTGTTTGGAGTTTTTGTTTCTTTGCGTTTTGTTTTCTCCATTCTGGCGGGTTTTGCCGGCTACCACTGGACAATAAACAGTTGCCATTTTCTAATTAACGCCTGAGACACTGCCTCCAGTTCATTTTACACTGCCGCGAGGCCGGCCATCCTACACCGTGATTGCAGCTGTAGAGCAGCTAGCAGCTTACATTATAAGTCTACCAAAATGGCTTGCCAATTCAAAACATCGAAATGGGACATTTTACAGAAAACCACTATGGACATCTGGACATTAAGAGATTTCTCCGAAGGCCTCATATGCATCAGAGGAATTATTTCCAGTGGCTTGAGGAGCACATCCTGCTCTGAGAGAGGCCTGTCCCACCACAGCAAACAAAAGCCAGTGGATGGGAATATCGATGGTTAACTCAATTTTATATACCACTGCACTGCCAAAACACATGGCTGTGGGAGAAAGAAGCCTTTTAAAAAGAGCAACCCTAATGAAGGATGAAAGTTCTGCTATAATGAGACGCAGAAGAATGCAAGAAAATGCTCCCAATTTAAAACCCAGTCCAGTGTCAAAGCACTTTTGGTGCTTCAAGGGAAAGGGGGCATTGTGAGCAGTAATAATCCCCTTCACCTGGTTCTGAGGTGGGACAATCTGACCTCACATGACAATTCATTTTTCTTCCTCCCGTTTAAAACTGAGAGTATACCAAATTGGCACAACTGGACCATGACTATGTGTATCCAACTTAAAATATGACATTCACTGTCATTCCTGGTGAACCGCTGGGAATTACCCATGCTACAAAAGTTAAAAAATATGTTTTGGCAGTACAATAGCAACATATGACTAAGTGCTTTTAAAAGCAGAGTCAGTGAACTTTCTGAATCCCAAATAATTGAGCCAAGTAGGGCAATTACGGACTGGGTCATATCACACTTAAACCCAAAAGCTCATAAACACACACAAATACACACATTTTTGTCTGCATACAACCTCCCAGCAGACATTGCATACCAACCTTCCACCTACTGAGCACAGCCTCTCACAGATAGACAATAAAATTGCCAGCAAGTTATAAATCACCATAGTGAGTTATAGAGACCATAGGAGTTCAGACAAGGAGGGAAGAATGAAGATTCTCTCAGTCGCTGAGGTTCTGGGGAAGACTTTATATTGCAGTTCAAGTTCAAGCCAGTTTTTTTGTGTGTAATAGACAGATGAAGGTACCTGTATTGTATTGTATTGTATTGTATGTGTATGTGTATGTGTATGTGTATGTGTATGTGTGTGTGTGTGTGTGTGTGTGTGTGTGTGTGTGTGTGTGTGTGTGTTTGAGCGTGCACGCTGCAGGTACTGTACTCTAGGCCAACTGTACTGTATTCTCATGTTTCCACTTTCATGTGGATGGGGAAGTGGCACACAATTACGCTATGTTTTGATGCTTTTCACAAAAATGAAACTTGTCCCCTGATAAGCCACCCTCAGCCCATCCCATCCCCCACCTAAGCTTTGAATGCATGCTGACACAATGAGAACTTTGAAGGCCAACAGAGGGAGAACAGGGAAATTCAGCTGATTTTCATACCTCTCCTAAAGCCAAACACTCTGGCAGATGTCAAAAGCCCAGAGTGTCTTACCACCCAATATTACAGATAACTTTTTACTAGGGCTGTCAGCGTTAACGCGTTAATCTATGCGATTAATGCGGCCGCGATTAACGCGATAAAATATTTTAACGCAATTAACGCAATTTAAAAAAAATAAATAATAATAATAATAATTTTTTATTTAATGCCTTTTTTTTGGATAGGACATGAACTTATGACAGGAAGCGAGGCGGAGAATAGGTGGGGAGAGGATTGGGAAATGACATCAGGCCAGACTCGAACCTGTGTCCCCTCGGGCAATGTAGCCCGTAAGTAGGGGGCTTGGCCTACCATTTTATGGGAGCGATGAGGGACAGGTGGGGCTTGAATAGCCCCCCTTGTTCAAAGTGGGGAATGACAGAAAAAGTTTGAGAACCACTGCGGTAGTTGAAGATGGAGAGAGCTGAGAGATTGTTGGGTGGAAAGTCTCTGTTTAAGAGCCAAAATGACGGAACAATCGACAAAAATAAAGTTGTATGTAGCAATTGTCAAGCTGAATTTAGCTATCACAGAAGCAGCTCGTCTTGAAGTTATCACCTTAATGCAAAGCACCCAACAGAAAGCAGTCCCAGGTTAGATGATCGCCAACCCACACTCCATGACTTCTCTAGGAAAATAACTAGACCAGTCCGTGAAAAGGTTGCCATTTGGGTTGCCGGTGACTGTCGGCCCATCAACATAGTTGAGGACAGTGGGCTGATTGAGGTGATTCGAATTGCTTCAGGGGAAATTATTACGATTTACCGTTCTTAAGAAGAAAAAAAAACTTTTAATCGCGATTAATTCATTTCAAAATGTGCGATTAATTAGTTAATTTTTTTTAATCTATTGACAGCCCTACTTTTTACACATATAGCTGCTTACAGAAGTACATCTGTAAAACAGCATGTAGATTAATCCATTCTGTATGACTGAGATGAAGTAATCTTTTGTGGCATGTGAGTGGTTCCCTGCCTTTCACAATGAAACGCCTATGAGTCAGATGCACACAAGACATTCAGGTTCTTCATAGTAAGAGGAGACATTTGTTATCCACGCCCTACCGTAACCGACAACAGCTGGAGAGGAGACATTACTGATGTGTCAAATGCACCTTGGGGCTTTGCACATGTGAGGTGTATTGAGAACAGATTATAAACATGCCCTAGCCAGACAGTTCCCACAGTGGAATCTGGGCTCTAACATCTGCCAGATTCATCCGAAGACAATGCAAAGGCAACCAGGACAGATGCAGAACTGCTGATCTAGAGACAACAACAGCTCAAGCAGAGTGATCTGTAACGAGGTGCCTTAAAATAATGGACTGTAGCTGAACAAGAACTGGGCAGCACGCCAACACTTTGATGTGCCCTTGCAAAACAGGTCAAAGCAATCTAAACAAAAAGTCGTGAACACCACCGCGATAATCCATCGCAATCGATAGTTCACAAACAGTAGGCTACCTGGCGACCGTGCACAGGAACCACATGGTGTGAACTGTGAACGCAAACTGCAATGGCCAAAGAAAGTGAACGGATCCAACTAACGCTAAAGCAGAAACTGAATGTTTGCTTGAGAATTACATACATATATGAAGCCAAACCCATGTTTGCTATAGCCTACTTCGAACACTCAAGGTGTCTATTATACTTTAATTAGCGATATAATGAATACGTAATCTTAAATCGCCCCAAGACGTTTTCTGTAGGTCAGTAGATGCCGACGGTGGACGTATAACACGAAGACAACAGCCCGAAGTTTTGAACGAAGCAAAACTGTAAAGCTTACATATTGGTGCAATTTTAACTGTACCAACCCCGGGAATTCACTTAACTTCCTTGCACGGCACCCTGCCAATCGCGTTATTACAGTCGCAATGGAAGAAATACTATCCATTAGATGTTTCCCTAAATCCCCTCTTATTCCAACTACAATGTTGCAGAGTAAAGAAAGTGTAATAGCTTAAGTGCAGGGAAAATCGCCAACAGTCAATGTTACGTGAGAATACGTGATTACAAAAGTATGAGACCAAAAGTTTGCATATATCGTCGGGCACTTAAGTTCCATATTTTATTCTCTCTCCGTTACGGACCGGGACCGAAGATCCTCGGGGGAAAACCCACGAGGCCTATGGTTCACTTGATGAACGGGCACAGCTCAACTTTCAGAACACGGCTTAAGCATATCTTGAAATTCATTTTCTCTTACCTCCTCCATATCTTCAACAATTTTATTGAGTTTGACATCGTCTTCGAGTAGTTCGTTTAACTGGGTCATAGTATATCCACTCAACTTGTTCCCAAACCCAGACATTTCTGTCACAGCTGTTTGTGTAAGCCTTCTGTTTTTGCCGAGTGCAGTCAGTTACTTCAGTGTGCACTTCGGGAATAGCGCAGCTAACTGGCTACACTGGGTAGATTTACCGGAAGCTAAGGATAGGTGGGGATCTCGTGACGTCACTGAAAGTGATACAGTAACAGATATTTGAGTGCAGACGTTGTGTAAGGATTCTCACGTTGTGACCGTGGGTATCATTCACAGTATGTACAGTTTGTTACTTATAACTTCCGGTGTTCACGATCATATGGCTTTCGTACAAATGCAATGCAATGTACCGGTTGCTAATCCTGAGTTATTGCTAATATGTTTCTGACATCGTACGGCTTAAGCTTTATTTGGAGCATGCAAACAATGTCAAAATTGGAATTTTCATTACACAATAACACAAACAGTGATTTTATCCACTGTTTTTACAGACAATTCTTTAGGTAATGTTTATTGCATGGTGCTTCTAGCATTTATGATTTATGATTCATGTCACTACAGAATTATGGGAACCAAGTAAAATATGTCCTATGTATTGTTTTTCATTAAACCATTTTCATTTAAAAATGAAACAGACAGACAAAATATATTTCCTCTGCAAAGTCTCTCACACTCTTGGACACCATTATATACATACTCTGACTCATGAGGCATAGCAGTATATACCTGCTGTAAATACAGCACTGATATGTTAAAACTTTGCATCACAATCAGAATCACTGCTTTCCTCTTCACTCTCTGCTTTACCGTTCATGGCCATCCACTGTGAGTTCTTGGGAGGATTGAGCACCTCTGATCCTGTTTCTATGCCCAGGACCTGCCTCTGGACTAGCTTAAAATACAGTCCTCTCCGGGACATGAGTTCAGTATGCGTCCCCTGATCCACTACACAGCCTTGGTCAATCACAATGATGTTGTTCGCCCTCTCCACAGTGCTCAGGCGATGGGCGATCACTAGCACTGTGTGTTCTTGCATGATATCATTCAGGGCCTGCTGAACCTGAGGTACAGAGAAAATAGCATATGTCTATTGCAATAATTGATGAGATCAGTCATAACAGATTAAAAAAGATGAGGACAGAAAACATAATAAGTACAACTCCTGTATGCGCTGTCGTTTACAAAACTGCAGTGTCATGGTATGAGCAGTCTGCAGAGACTGAGGTCTCTGCTGCAAGTCTTTGCTGCATCCAAATCCGATACATCTGTATAATAATGGCTGTAGTATTCCTCTTCCAAAAATAGCAAGCACAATTAAGGATGTTCACCATGCACAGCAGTATTTAGCTGGATTATATGCTCTGTGACTAAGCAAAACTGATACATGAATACAAATAACAATTCCACTTTGGACAATAACAATAGCTCAATTTAAATGTTGTTTAAACATAAAATATTAAAGTCTGTGTCACTCACAATATGTTCACTCTCCGCATCTAAGGCACTAGTGGCCTCATCCAGTATAAGCACACAAGGTTTCCGAATAAGAGCCCGGGCAATGGCCACACGCTGCTTCTGTCCCCCTGACAGCTGGGCTCCTTTCTCTCCCACTCCTGCATCACAGACACACAACAGAACACCAGTTATTTCACCCACCAGCACATCCAAAATACATGGGCGTATTTAAGTGGTCCTATTTGTGTCATGGAGATAACTATTTACTGTAACTGTAGTTATTAGCACCTGCAGTGAATGTGTTAGAATATGTTTGCAGCGTGTCACAGATCACGCTTTATTTCATGGGCATGAACCTATTCCGGGTTATGTATTGTAACGTTGAGAGTCCAAAGGGTTCCACAAAGGACCACAAAGGTTCCAAGATGGAACCTTTAAGAGTTCTTCAGTGGAGACAAAAGACTTATACTAATTATATATATTCAATTGCCAAGATACTAAAAATACAAACACAAGCACAACAAAATAAACGTACATCTTGGTATAGTACTGTTTCAGAATTAGTTGAATCTTATGGTACTTCTGCATCCATAAATAACTGTATTGCTCACCTGTTTCATAACCCTGGGAGAGGCCACCTATAAAACCATGTGCATTGGCCTTAGTAGCAGCTTCAACCACCAGATCCATGGCAATGTCTTTCAGGCCATAAGTAATGTTCTCCTGAACTGACCGGGCAAACAGTACTGGTTCCTGTCCCACAAGTGCCACCTATGACAACAAAAGTTCACCACATTTACTCTTGGTGCATGCTACATGCCCAATACTGCCTCCTATAGGCTGAAGAAGGAAAGGGAAAGCACATCACACTACACTGAACAAGAGGGATCATAAATGCCACAAAGTTTAAAAAAAGTATACCCCACTTAGTCCTAAAGCACATACTTAACACATTTCTCCCGTCATACACAATTTACATGTTAAGTTCAGTTAACCAGCAAATACTCTGGACACACCTTAGAGTGAAGGTATGTGTGTTCATAGGCCTGCACTGGACGGCCATCCAGCAGCACTTGGCCCTCTTTAGGAGCATAGAAATTCTCCAGGAGACCCACACAAGAGCTTTTTCCACTCCCAGATGGACCCACAAGCGCAGTCACCTCTCCAGGTTGAATAGTGAAGGAAACATTCTGAAACACGATGCCAAAAATCATCATATATAGATACTATACCAATTATCAGGTCAAGCAATTTTCCACTCTCTGATCAAAACCATATGATTCTCAACTGGTCCAATTAATCAAATGAATCAATCAACCCATCCATTAAACAATGTCTGTATACGTGTACTATCCTAGAAATAAATGTAGCTTATGTCTTAATATAATACCAATGTATTGATATTAGGGCTGTCAGCGTTAACGCGTTAATCTATGCGATTAATGCGGCCGCGATTAACGCGATAAAATATTTTAACGCAATTAACGCAACTTTAAAATGTCTTTATTTGGATAGGACATGAAGTTATGACAGGAAGCGAGGCGGAGAACAGGTGGGGAGAGGATTGGGAAATTACATCAGGCCAGACTTGAACCTGTGTCCCCTCGGGCATTTTATGGGAGCGATGAGGGACAGGTGGGGCTTGAATAGCCCCCCTTGTTCAAAGTGGGGAATGACAGAAAAAGTTTGAGAACCACTGCGGTAGTTGAAGATGGAAAGAGCTGAGGGATTGTTGGGCGGAAAGTCTCTGTTTAAGAGCCAAAATGACGGAACAATCGACAAAACTAAAGTTGTATGTAGCATTTGTCAAGCTGAATTTAGCTATCACAGAAGCAGTTCGTCTTGAAGTTATCACCTTAATGCAAAGCACTCGACAGAAAGCTAGATGTCCCAGGTTAGATGATCGCCAACCCACACTCCATGACTTCTCTAGGAAAATAACTAGACCAGTCCGTGAAAAGGTTGCAATTTGGGTTGCCGGTGACTGTCAGCCCATCAACATAGTTGAGGACAGTGGGCTGATTGAGGTGATTTGAATTGCTTCAGGGGAAATTCTTACGATTTACCGTCGAGGGGCACCATTGTGTTTAAAATAAAATACAATTAAACAACAGTGTCTAAAATACACGCTGTATGAAGTGATTACTCGATCATTTATATGATTTAGTCTTAAGAAGAAAAAAAAACTTTTAATCACGATTAATTAATTTCAAAATGTGCGATTAATTAGTTAATTTTTTTTAAATCGATTGACAGCCCTAATTGATATATATATATATATATATACGATCAAAATTACAAGAAAGAATCCCTATCTAATGCTAAGCACAGCAGCTATTCCTACCTTGAGTATCTCTGTGTCGGGTCGCGTTGGGTAGTTAAAGGACACGTTTATGAACTCCACTTCTCCTTTAAAAGTGTCTGGGGCGTCACTGCCACCAGAGGTGCTGTCAGGTTTCCTATCAATATACTCAAACACCTTCTCAGCTGCCCCAACTCCTTGCATCAGTCCTGTGTAGACGGCTGCTATACTCTGCAACACACACCATATCAACACAGAAGCTGAATTTAAGAAATCACATATGTGCACATAGGACCTGCATACCACACCCATTCACACAGGGCACACATTGCATCAGGAAGAGTAATGATTCGTTTTTGCAAAAGCTCTAAATATTGCAACGGAAATGTCACAAAGAGCGCTTCTTACCTCCAAGCACTCTCCCAATTCCAGCTCATAGATGACAAAAGAGATGAGAGTCCCTCCACTCATTTGTCCTGTTAGAACAAGGTGACCCCCGTAATAGAGAATGACCACCTGTAACGCCAGTTCTGATATCTACAGAAAGCACAAGAAAACATTCAGCCTTGAGATTACCAAACTATTCTCATTTAAATACAGCCAAGTACATACAAACATGTAATTATGCCCAAAAGTGATATGAATTATATTTTAATGCACACTACATACACAGCTGGACCACATGAAACAGGAGTAGGCCACTGCTTGTTTCTTGTTGAGTTGGAACATGTCCATCAGCTTGCTGTAGTATGAGGCAGCCTCTTGCTCTTCGTTGGCAAAACTGCGGACGGTTCTCATGGCTGACACAGTCTCCTCTGCCACCTTGTTGGCCTGAGCCAGGGATGTTTGCACCTCCTTGGTCAGTTTCTAGCAATGACATTGACTGACTGTCAACATCAGTGGATTCTCAGAGTGAAACGTACATCATTTTTAACAGTACCATTCAAATTATGCATGTAGATGTATTTAGTTATTAACTTGGCATCTTATATTAGCAGCGGGCCCAGTAGGATATGGTATTCTGCTGTAGTAGGTATACAAGCAGTGTTCATCAACTCTCTTGTCTTAACAAGATTTTCTTGTCTGGGTGAATAAAAAAAAATTCTCCTCTGCATTTTGACATAAGACACAAATGATATGGGGATGATGGGGATTGGAGATGATTTTAAAAACACACAAACGCAGATTGTTGATAGGACACATACTTAATGAATACAATTTTCACATATTTTACCTTGTAGTATTCTCCATAGACCTTTGATGCAACAGCAATATAAGGGAAGCCCATGATGGTGACCAACGTCAGTTTCCAAGACATCGAGAACATGAAGATGAAGAAGCCAATGGCCTTGATGAAGCTTCGCAGAAAAAGGTTGACATTCTGCGAGATCAGATCACTCACCTGTGTCGTGTCGGATGTCAGACGTGAGATGATATCACCTGGAGAATGACCAATCAAAAGTGAAATCATAAATGAAAATAAGGACAAAATGAGCAAAAAGAACATCTTCATGAGGCCCTCTATGGACCAATTTCCTCTGTTGGGAAATTGGAGACATGTTCTGTCCTATTTACTGTTTGCTAGTCACACATCACAGACATCAGATTCTCAGGAATGTGTGCAAAAATATGAATTATTGATGCTTGTAGAAGAAGACATTTTTGTTGGCTAGATAGTGTTGCAAAAGAGCTGAAACTATGCATGATGAAGCAATTTATCATGATAGTTAGTCATGCTATAAGTCACGATATCATCTCAACAATGATTGCACTGTATGCACTATCGGTTATGAAGGACTTTGGTCCTATGAAACAATACAAATGTGTTACTGTTTACTTAGGTATTGTATTTTTTTGTCATAAACTGAATCAGTTTATAACAGTTTTAACTAAATAATCAGAGGGCAGTAGAGACAACAGTAGATCAATACATTAACAATAACAAAGTAGGTAGCCACATTATGTGGCTTAATGACATCATCATGACATCACCTGTATGGTTTGAGTCGAAGAACCCAATTTCTTGACGCATGAGTGATCTAAACAAAAGGTTCCGTATTCTAATGTTCAATCTGGCAAAAGTTATGGAGAAGACTCCTCCTCGGACACCGATGGCTATAGAACTAGGAGAAAGATACGATAGATAGCAACATTAGCCCACAGATCAATAGTATATACTAAAAGCTATATTATTTGTTACTTACAATAATTGTTCACGTTACACACCTGACAAAAGCCAGTGATGCTAGTGTAATCAAGGGCTTTGTGAAGTGTTCCATGCTCTTGTCAATAACAATCCCATCAATGGCCTGGCCAGTGTAATAGGGTATAAAAGCCTCACCTGAAAGATTTGTTATGCCCTTAAGAGACTGCACATCAAACACAGTAGAGTAACAAGTAATCTATGAATACAATTTTTAAATGAAAACAAATTATTTAACAAAACTAGTTCTATTCAAATGGGTGCAGCATGACATATTCAGTGATTCTACAGTGTACACTGCTTTGGACTTCAGTTAACAGACTGGTTAGACAAGAGTTTAGAGTGTCTGCTATATGGATAAATAGTGTCCAAGTAGCTATACGGACATTCATGACAGTACACCACATTAATCTCTATAACCAAGGCCAAGATGGACATCAGTGAAAAATGCAAATTAAACACTCACAAACAGCAGAGAGCACAAGAAAGAAGAAGGCAACAGCCAGCAGCAGGGAATCCTTCCTGCAGTAAGAGAGCAGGCGCCCCACTGTAGCGCGGGAGTCTGCGCCATTGGTCCCTTTGCACTTCCCTCTTAACGTTTTCTTCTCCTCATCCTCCATCTCAGAGCTGCTATCACCCAGTGGGCTCACCAGCCTCTTTGTCTCGTCGTCACTGCTACCATCACTCACAGCGTTAGAGGTCTTCGCCAGGACGCCCCAGAGGTACATAGTACCTATTGCCGACACACAGCTCCAAGAGACCAAGCTCAAAATCCAAGGGTCGGCCATAAGGGCTCCCTGCTCTGAGAAGATCAGAAGCTTGGTCAGGGCGTAGGTCAGGATGGTGAGGCAGACGAGGGTGGTCAGAGTGCTCAGTTTCGAGACCCTACGAGGGCCATCTACTCGGTTCCTGAGGACACCTAAAGAGGCCCCAAGCAGCAAAACAACCCGGACCAACAGAGTTCCCCATAGGTCCAGGGCTGAATGGAATATGTCAAACCTAGCCAGTTCATCTGCAAATATATGAAGCTGAGAGCCTTGGACATATAGAACTGTTGTGATGACAGTATCAGTGACAATAAAAAAGAGGTTACAACTCAGCACAATAGCAGCTCGCATTGTTGTGTTTCAAACTCCACAGTACTTAATAAATCTTTGAAAAAGTTATTTAGCAGCAGTCTGCGTAAATAATAATAATAAATAAGCATCCACTAACGCACTACCATGTTGTAAATAAATAATTCCCAAGTGAGTCGAGTTACTCGCCAGCATTCCAGAGTGCGTAATAGGTTAGAATTTCACAATGAACTTGACATTCATCTATAGAGTCCAAACAGAACCCTTTTTTTTTCTCAAAAATACATATAGTAGAGGAAACGTCTCCAATGTCATTATGACTAAACACACCAACTACGCTTATACCGGTTGAACATGACTGTACAGTAGGTAAGCTAAGTGCAACATAGAGGGGTTAAAGACAGGATACCGAATAAATAGCTAAATCGAGTCAGAGAGACTGGCGCTACAATAATTACAAAGCTGTGACAGAGGGAGCTCTTCAAAACGGAGTTTTCCAGGAGTGCAAGCGTCCTTCAACTTCGCAGTTCCGTGGAGAGGGTCTCAATGCCATCACAAGCCGGGAGACTTCTGCACCTACAGCGCCACAGCCACAACCCAGAGCCTTGGAAAACCAGGAAACATTTCGAACACATTTAAGCTCCGCCCATAAATTCAAGATCGCAGCATCACGGCCGATTTTTCCTTCTGCACTTGCTATTGCGCCTTCGACACAGAAGAAAACGCTTTTCCTTAATTGTCTAACGTAAATGTATTCCACATCTACCTGAAGCTATTTCAATAATATTTTCAGAGAGCACATTTTACCATTTGAACGGTCCTTTTATATTACACTTTTGTTGGTTGAAAAGCTGAGCCTAAATTCTTATTGCATCAGTCTCTTTGTAACCGATGCATGCTGTAATACTGTGCCACATACGAAAGTGGGCAAACGTCCATGATGTAATTTACAACGACCCACTTCTCCTTTCCTCAACGACTAAGAGTAACTAAGGCTATAATAGAATATAATAAAACTTATGTACACTATTTTGAATTAGCAAATTGTTATACGCATTCTGGTCATGAAAACTATCCCTATGTTTATAATGGCAGAGGTCACAAGTTCTACACATAACACCAATGACCTTAGGTATTTATTTTTCTTAAATCTTTTGTGCAACATGCCATGTGAATCACTAGATGTTGAAAGAATACTCATGAAGCTAATTTAGGGCTGTATAAGTTATGTTCAAAAGACTACATCAATAATCGAGCATTTCAAGTACCTCTTCTCAAGCTATGGCACTTTCATGAAGGTCAGTGGTTTCAACCATTACAGCAACAGTGGTTCCTGACATTTGCTCAAGAATAGTGTGTATGAGGGGATGAGAAGATTTAGTACATAGCCCAGTGGCATTGACAGTGACCATCTCGCTTGCACTGAACAAAACAAACAAACAAAGAAAACAATATAATGTACCCTAAAAGTTTAGATACAGATGGATTAGAGTTAAGATGTAAGTCTAAAGTAGTGTACAGTAGTGTAACTGTGCACAAACATGAGCATTTAATGTGATTATTTCAGTTCCAGAAAAAATGGTATGTGACAAAAACAGATCAAAAGGGAAGTTAAAGGTTATACAGCACTCTCTTTGTAAATTCTCAAACAGGCATGGTGTGGGCATGTCATTCAACTTGACCGAGAAATATTTGTGGGCCCAGACATCCTGGCATCTTTCCAGAAAATCACACGCACAGGAAAGACCATGCATCGGCTTTCACAGGAAAAGCATGTTTTCAGTTTGCTGTAGTTTGTCACTTTTACTTTGCATTGATCTAGTTCTATGTCTACATCTTGTCTTGATCGTAATTTATGTTTTTTTTTTTAAGGTAAGAACAGATCTAGCCAACAAAAAGAAAATAGAAATGAACACAGCTTTTACTGCACCCCTTTCCCAATAAAAACAATCAAATCATAAACTGCTAAGACATTGTATATCCAACTTCAGAATATTTCAAATGAGCCACAAAGGAAAGATCACTTGGCATGTTCATTAGCATCACTAAATACCAATACAATCCTTATAATCCTCTTCTATTCAACTCAGGCATTCACAGCCCTACAAATTCATGATGCCAGGATATGGAAGTGGATTACCAGGCACTGAAATGGTTCAACGTCTGAAGAAACATCTTCTCTTTCATTGCCAACTGTAGACTTGTGCCATCCCTAAGTAATGCTCAACTCATTACCCTCAGAGAAGGCTGCCTATGACGGGGCACACAAACTCCTCCTCTGCAGGCACGCGGACAGAAGATCAACTGAAATGGACACACTCTGGTACAGTCATCCTCATCACTCCTTTTCCATTTTTGGAACACTATAATATCCAGTGTCAGGAGTTAGCTCTTGGGTATTTAGTAGTAATCAGTAGCAAGGCTCATCAGATGTCCACCTGTATGTGGATGGTCATGTTGTTTCACTATTCTCTGACAATTGTTTGATTTGATCCCCTCCCTGTCAAGTTATATATTTTACATTGTGAGTTGAGCACTGAAATTATGTGGACTGAGTTTTTTATTGAAATTCAAAAAACAAAAAGTATGAAAAGTTTGCTTGCTGATTACATAAAATCTAATATTAATGGCATCATGAAAGCCTATGCGCCATATTAACAGGATGATACAGAGGTGAGGTCCATAATAGTTTATAAATTAATCGATTTACACTTTAACCCTTTAAGCCGATTACAAATGTCATGCACAATGTGTCATCGATAACTTAACAGTGTACAAAGTACATTTCTTAGTACGTGTTACAATACAGTATCTAGAACATACTGTAAAGTACCTTAATGCAAACGGTTTTGGTGCGGTTGTGTGAACTCATGGGGAATTAAATTGTACCAGCCATTGGAATTTAAAATCCAAAACCTTTTAGAGGAATTCATCGAATCATCCTTAAAGACATATCGCAAACTTACCGTTATTACTCAGTGAAAACATTCCAGAAATAATAAGGACTCGAGTCAATCCTATATCAATATACCTCAACACCCACCAAGCAGTTCTTCTGTCACCACTATTAGTGCATCACCCCAACTAATAGCCTGCACTAACTTCTACCTATCCAGTGCAGGTTACACTTCAAGTAGACCAAATGTTCTTTGGTCCTGAAATAACAAGAATGTCCTAGCTATAGAGATGCAATATGGCAGAACAGCCTTTTCACTGCATTCTCTTCAGGCTGCCCAAGGAATACTGCTTATAGGCCTTTCCATATTGAGAAGCACTGCAGATCACTGGTCCAACCATATACGTGTTCATTTTCTCGTTATCATCGTTAACTCCCATAGTATTCAAGTCCTCTTCAGTGCACATCAGAACCTGGCAACGGATATTCCAAATCACTTTTCTTGCCATGAGTGCCATTTTGTTCTGTAGCCAAAACTGTTTCCACTGGGAAAGAAAGGAACAGACTGTCTTTCAGCTTCTTACATGGAGGTGACGCCTCATTACCAAATAGAGGCTCTGTGACCTCATAAGTGACGCTCCTTGTTCTTCTCTTGGCATTCTTCTTTTCCTGTTTGTAAGTGGCGTTCATGTTGGCTAAAACCTAAAGAGTTACCATCAATTAGTGTTAGTGTTACCATTCATTAGAGTTCCAGTCATCAGTCTCTAAGAATGAAAGGAACAACTGAAAATGTTGAACCTGTTCATATTTGACAAAAAACTGAGATCATAAATACTGTCTTCAGACTTACCAGCTGTCTGACAGCATTATGTTGCTCCTGCATGGTGCTCATTAAACTCATGACTCCCTGTTCATTTAAGCCATATGTCTCCCCACTGTCATGAGCAAGCAGCTCCAGTTTCATCAGGTTAACCTATGAATAGGAGACAGAACATAAACACGGATAGATACATGCAGTTACTGCAATGGTGTTACTAATTGCTCAGGGGAAATACAAAATAAAATAGCCATGCCATTTGAAATGTGTTGGGTGGGGATTTCCCATAACTACCTCTATATATTGCCTAGATAAGTAATGTGGAAAAGAAGATACAGTTTTGTTCCTAATTATCACAATACCCATAAGGGGTTGGTTACTGTAAGATGTTAGGCAACAAAAACATACCTCATTGGGCATAATGGCTTTCCTATTAAACATTAAGCAATACGGCGTGAACTTGGTGGTAGGGTTTGTTGATGTTCGAAACAAGGACAGCACTGGATCAATGAAATCATCCCAGTCTAGCTGCTTTTCTGACACAACGTCCTTGATGGCATTCTTCAAAAGACTACTGCTCTGGTCATATAGGGCATTTCTCTGGGACTGGTCTACAGAGGACACCCTCTGAACTATGTTCCACCTCTCACAAAGGTGCTTTGAGACCTGAAACAACAGAGCACAAACACTGAGACAAAATACAAGTAAGCACAGCTCTAAACAAAGGTTAAGTGTTCAAATCTGAATAAGAATGATCATATATATATATACTCTCACCATACCTCCTCACAAAAGTCTGCTGTTTGGCAGACGCAAATCGTTTTCAGTGACCCAAACCTGGAAGATTAACTCTTTTTTTAAGAAACTGTACTTTTGTATGCTATGCATAGGTCTATGTATGTCAGTTGCCATGAGTAACCAATACCTGTAAATAGATGTAGAGATGCATCGTGCTACAGAAAGGGAATCTGTCCTTTGGACTGGAAAACCCTCCACCCACTTGCTAAAGTAATCCGTGATTACAACCACATGCATGTTCCCAGCTGGCACTGTCCCAGGAAATGGACCTGATTATAGCAAGAGAATAATGAACAGGATATCCATCAACTCACACCTCTATTAACTGTAGTACATTTCTTTGTATTATAATTTACCTAATATTTCAACTGCAATAACTTCCCAAGGACCATCCACCTTAATTGGCCGAATTACTCTGGTCATGTTTTTATTCCTCTCTGTGTGCTGGCAGGTTTCACACACTTTTATCTGAAAGGCAAACACTTAAACTTTTAACCATGAACATTGCAGATGAATGATGCATGACACAAAGAGCATCCTAAAGTCACAGTAACAGCGATATTTACCCAATCCACCACGTCCTTGACTATGCCAAGCCAGTAATATTTGCACTGAATCCGATGGACGGTCTTCTTCTGCCCGAGGTGGTGGCCAATATCATTCAAATGACATTCTAGAAATATCTGACGCTTTCTTTCTGATTCAATTACCACCTCTCGCTTCTCCTCCTTTTTGGGTCCAACATAATATAACCGTCCATCTGTGAAAGTAAGAGTAACACCATGTCGATAAAGCTGCATCTACTTACTAGTTTAATGGCAGTTGACAAACCCAACCCACGCTACACACTACTTTTCTTTATTAGTCGTTACTCTGGAAGTGTTTGCACACTCCACATTTACAACTTACAGTCATGGTATAAAAACTAGCTAAATAAGTATCATCGAAATCAGTGTGATATAAAACAAGTAAATGTGTAACAGGTTACCGTCAATGATGAACTTCTGAGCGTAGCGTTTAAGATTTTTCTTTCTTATTGGGTTCATGGACTGTGGGTAACATCCCTGCGCTACAAATGTATAAATATCCTCGAGTCGGTTGGAGCTTGATTCAACCACCTCCTCCTCAGCTACTTGTATGGACTCTACACTTAACATAATGTAAAACTATAGGTTATTTCGGACGCATGAATGTTTATTGTGTCTAATGTGACAGAAGTCAAAGCACACGAAGATAGTCATGTAGAAGAATAGTTCCACGAATGTGAGGACGGTCAGTTTTTACTGATGGACGAGGTCATGTTTTGAAAAATCTATCCTGTCTCTAATATCTCGCTCATATTTAATGTTGTGTTTGATCAAACTAAAATACCTTCTAACCACAATGTTGGATATTGGTATCGTTTTCTTTCATTTAAAGGCTAACATGCATGCTCATGCATGAGTCTTCCTTCTCGGACGAATATATGTAAAGGACTTAAACAAAGTACGTCACATCCGGGAGACGGACAGTCCAAAAAATGAGGAGGTTAGACGATGTTTGTTTTCTGCTGTTGTGTTTAAAGGGATCACGTGTCACATGAACTGTCACTGAATAATGTTTAATTGAGGTTAACATTAACGTTATACCATCAAGTAGTCATGCTTAAGAGCGAGTGCCCTGTGGATACATTCTACACTTGTAGCTGCCTTTGCACTGACAATATTTTTCTAGACGAATACAAACTTCATGTCCGATTCGTGTCCGAAGAACAGTTTAAATGGGATTACCAACACGTAAGTTAAATACATAGATACCACTAAATACAACGCGTAATAATGAATATAAAGGTTACGATTCCTTCTTATGTTACAGATTTTGAAAACCCTTGGTTGCACAACAGTCGACCAGTTTGATATAGTCCTCAAAAAGGTTGGTGACGGTTCAGTCAGTTCGGTTTATACATATACATATTTACACTGCGGTTACTCATAAAACGTCTATCCTCAGATCCATGCAGAGATTGAAAGGCGGAAAAGCCTAAGTGTGAAATCAGCAGAGAGAGCAGCTCTTATAAAGAAGCACTACACACCTCTCCATCCGCACGTCTACCACTTACAAGTAAACAATACGAATGAAAAGGCTGTAATTGAGATGTATTGCAAAGCACAGTAGAATTTTTATATTGGAAACCTTTTCCAGGAGGCTTATCTGGCCCCAGAATTTATTCACATGATGCAGTATTCCTTGACCAACGATGCTACTGAGGAGGGACTATTAAAATTGATCCACTCCGACACTGGTGAGCGTACATTGCTTGGAATTTCAGTCAAAATGTTGAACTTCAGACTAGATAAGTGATGATTTCAGATCTTATGTGTGTAATGTGTTTTGTGACAAGACATTTCAATGCACAATATATGATTGCTTCTATTAATAGCACCAAGAGTCTACAGGTTTCCAGTATTCACCAAAGACTTCTGCCACAAACTTATAGAAGAACTGGAGCATATTGAACTGTCAGATGCACCTAAAGGGAGACCCAACACCATGAACAATTATGGGGTAAAGCTCCAGTTTTCCATTTCCCCGTTATCCTGATCCGAGCAGATATGAAAATCAGAAAATCAGAAATCTCCTCTGAAATATATTTCAGATCCTCCTAAATGAACTTGGCTTTGATGAGGCTTTCATCACTCCTCTCCGAGAGCTCTACCTGAGGCCTGTGTCGTCACTGCTGTATCCTGACTGCGGAGGCAAGTGCCTGGACAGCCACAAGGCCTTTGTGGTGAAATACGCAATGAATGAGGACCTGGACCTGAGTTACCACTATGACAATGCAGAGGTCACCCTCAATGTATCCCTGGGAAAAGAGTTCACTGAAGGAAATTTATATTTTGGGGACATGAGACAGGTGGGTGTGTTGTTTAGAAGTTTGCATTGGCATCGGTGATGAATCAGCACAGCTTTATAATATGACAGATTTATAATAATACAGATTTGTAATAACAAACCAACAAACTCCAAAAATTATTTAAAAGTATTGCTTTTATTTACAGTCATACAGTAAATGTGTTGGAAACACCGTGACAGACTGTTTTGTACACCAAACCAAAATAAAAACCAGCTGTAGGCGGCCCTATCTAAGTGTGTCTTCTACCACGTTGCACCCCGCTGCCGATACTCCAGGTGCCGCTGAGTGAGACAGAGTGTGCCGAGGTTGAGCACCACGTGGCAGAGGGACTGCTCCATAGAGGCCAGCAGATGCACGGGGCACTGCCCATCTCATCCGGCCTCCGCTGGAACCTCATCATCTGGATGAGGAGCTCGCAGGAGCGCAACAGACTGTGCCCCATGTGCAACAAGAGGCCCACGTTGGTCGAGGGCGATGGCTTCGCCGACGGATTCACCAGAACGGATGTGCCTGCCCAGAGAGCTCTGTGTGTCATGCACTGAGGAGCTTCTATGCTGTTAGTTTGTCGTGTCGCCTTGTTTTGCCTCTTGTGAGTAAAAGTATTTTTCTATCAACAATCTTTTGCCTATGGTGAGTGTTTGTTTGTCTACCAAGCGGGTCTTCAGAAAGACATAGTAGCACTTTTTATGAACTTTGGGTGTTTGGAATACCAAAGCTCATGGTGGTACAATTATTGCTTTGGCAATTTTGTGATTGGTTTTTCATGTTGTTTGAATCGTGAAATAAGTGTCATGTACATTAAGGTACATTAATTGCACATTCACAGGTTGTAAAATATTCTTTTAAAGTGAGAATCCATGTTGTCAGTAATAAAGATAGATATTTGATTTAAATAATATAGACAAATATAACATTATATTATCATCTTTGCTACAATAGTACTCTTATAGAAAACAATAATATTTCATGATCTATAAGATTAACAACCTAAGTATACAAAATAGATTTTCAGCGACACGTCACAAATTGCATGTACATACAAAAATGGCTGGGCTGACTGAAAGGACAATGGGAATAACTTATTCTGCATGGCATTTCTGTTAACAGGTGACGGATGCTACAACATATATCCTCTGGTCACATCAAATAGTAGAAACACATACATTTCAAGTTGTAGACATAGGTATTCCACCTACAATATTGGAGTGTCTCACTCTCTAATAACCCATAACCAGTTGCTAATTACATCGTATATTGACTCACATTCACACAAAAATATTGGTAATGTTACATACCAATTGTCTGCTGTAGTAAAGATTATAAGTTATTGTATGGCGGAACAATAACTTATTTTATAATGTAACCTAGCAGAATTTGAATTTGGGTTTTGAAGCTGTTTTGGTTGTTTCTTTTCCCCCAGCCTTTTCCAACCGACACAGAGGCAAGAAACAAAAAAGGAAATAAAAGAACAATTTCTTGCTCGAAAGAACATTAACTACATAATCCATAGACTTAAACAGCACCACTTGTTTTACTCTTGAGGGAAAACCAATAATTTTCCGATGTATGGAATCCCTCAGGTCATTTTCTATCTATCATTTTGTGGAAAACTTCTTTGAATGGAAAGTGCAAAATAAGTATGTTCTTCACATACTGCTTATTATATAAATACATATATATAGAGATAAAGATAGATTTGCACAAAATATACTCTCATTTACAGTTAAAAGCTCCCTCTGCTCAAAAATGATGTCTCAAGAATCTGGCATTATGTGGTATATGACTGGACAAAAAAAAAAACCTGGTGCATTTGCTTACTGAAGGTTTGGTAATGGTTAACACGGACCAAAGTTTGGACTTTGGACACAGTTCCCATACACGACATCCATCTGAGATCTGCAGTATCACAAAAACTGGGAGTCCATGGCAAGTGTGTTTGACCATTCCCCTTGCATTTTCCTGTCTGCACCTCTATGGTGGGAGCATAGGAGATCGTTTCATCTCACAGTGTGCCCACAGGTGCGGCTTTGCTGTTCACTTTGACTAACTCTGTCTGGAGGCGAGAGTGCGGGGACCACTACAACGTCGTCTCACTGCTCATGTCCCGGTGCCGCGGCTCCGTGTCCGTGTCCTCGTAGTCGGACTCCATCTCGATCTTGACCTGGGGCACAGGACAGGACATGCCGCGACTCATGGGCCCTGCCGGCGACGAGGGGCAGGAGATCTTCAAGTGCAGCGTGATGCTGAGGAGCAGCAATGTCCGGTTATGAACACAACACAATGGGTCCAGCCAATGACATGGTGGGGGGGGGGGGGGGGGGGGGATGGGCAAGTAAGGGGAGGAGAGCAGTAGAGCAGAACAGGGAATACAGCGATCACCACAAAGCAGTCCAGAGAAGAGGTTAAAGGAGAAGGAGAGGACTTTATGTTTAAATGTTTAGTCATATGGGCACTTTGGAGTTGATACTGATTGGCATACATTGTGTTTTAAGGGATGAGGAAGGTGCAGTTCAGCATGCGTGTCTGCTCGGTAAAAGTATCCCAACAGAATTAATCAAATACTGATGGTCAGAACATTACATCTTTAAAAGGAAATCGCAGTAGAGAAACCTCTTAGCTCCACAGTTTTGAACGAAACCCACTAAAAAGCAATGCAGACCTGAACACCATCAGCCATGTCCTTCACTACCAGAATGAAAGCAACATCCACATAAACTGACAACATTTACATGGTATGAATCGAGGTGTTTCAGTACAGTAAACCAAGGGAGAGAATGAAGGATGGGCTTTGCACTCACAAGCAGATGGTGAAGACGACAAAATGAACACAACAAAACATGCCACACAACATTATATTCTGTACGAAGGGAAAGACATGAGAAAGCGGCGATAAAAACTTTCAGGGTGATTTAATTCACGCAGAGAGGAAAGAGAAACAACCAAAAGTCCCAGTGGTGCCTTCTGCATATGCTTGTCCCACAGACCTGAGTCATGGTTTCAAAATGACCTCTTTTCATACAAATGTTTTCTTGGACAGTTGTTTATTTCTATTTTGTGCAGCATGACATGAGTTTTCTACAGATGTTAAGGGCTTGCTGAGCCCCTCTAGCCACGTGAAGTCACATGAGCCACGGTGTTGAAAAGGAGGTCAGTGTATTGACCTCTATGCTGGGTCATGTGAGATCTATGATTCATTTTTTCTCAGGCTATCAGTGGTAGATTCAGAGATTTAGTGAGCATCCTTAACAAATGTACCATATAGACTGCTTTCAATCAGAAACCTGTAGATTTGGACTTTTTTGTGTGAAAATGTTTCAAGAAACAATGACAAACAACATTTAAAATGACTTTTTTTTGTAAAACGTCTACAGACAAACTTTCTGATGCTTAAAAGTTCTATCTGCATTGCTTTTAAGTGGATGGCGAGAACATTAAGGACTGGGAAAGACAACTGGCAACAGAGTGCTAGATGTAAACGTGAAAACAATGTCCACGTGGGTTGTGTATAATAAAATTACAATTGTGCTGTGTCTCTATAAAAGCAATATACTATTATAAATATGAATGTAAATATGTCTAATACTGTAAGTATGTATGTCTAATACTGTAAGTATGTGCAGAAGTTCATGTGTTACAGAAAATCAAGGACAAAAAGTTGGTAGAGAGCCACGATGTTAATGTAGTTGTATTACAAGGACAGATTATTACTGGAGTGTCAATAAGAGCTCAATTGGCAGTTGAGCACACAAAAAGGGAAATGTTTCAATTATAATAATTGCCAGGCTGGCAATGTGCTGCCCACTCTGAGCCGCCATCCGGACCCTGCAAGAGGTCACGGTAGGGAACATGGAGTTTGAGCACACAGTACCTGCGGTCCAGGTCAGAGTCTGGGGGGGAGCAGTTAGAGTACGGGTGGTACTTCTCCTGGAGAGACAAAAAAGCATGAAAGGTTCATTTAATGTCCAGTGGGTGGCAGTAGTAGTACATTATGTGTAAAGCTCTCTACGTCTCTATGCCTCTGTGTGTGTGTATCTCTGTGTGTGTGTATGTGTGTGTGTGTGTGTGTGTGTCTGTGTGTGTGTGTGTGTTTGTGTGTGAGTGTGTGTGTGTGTGTGTGTGTGTGTGTTTGTGTGTGTGTGTGCGTGCATGTGCATGTGCATGTGCATGTGCATTTAAGGCAATATGAAGTGAGATGGTGAGGCGAGTTGGTGCTGTGCCCTAGCGGTTGTTTATAAAAGAGCTGCCGTGCTTTGGGGTGCAGCTTAGCTTGAGCGATAACAGAGGCTCTGCAAACCTCTCTAATGCACCTTTACCTCATCCTCACTGTCATCTAATCTTGACTTCTTCTTGTCTTTCGTTGGCTTCTTCTCATCCTCTTTCTTCTTCTTTTCCTTCTCGGGCAAGATATCATCCATCCAAGCTAAGTCATGCTGCGAGAACACCATGTCCAGCATCTTACGCACCAGCAACAGCCCTAAAATCTAAGAAAGAAAAAAAGGCACCCATCCCATTAGTTCTTGTCATTAGATCACACTTAAGCTCAATTTCTTACATGCTGAAACAACTAAGCAGTAATGGTAGAGTATTTTAGAGATTCTTCAGTGAAATGAGACTCTTCCTTTGTATCCTTTATGCAAGGTCAGCAAACTCCTGCAAGGCAGACAAGGCCTTCTTTTTTTCCTCAGAGAAATATCTGATGAGCATTTAAATGACCACAGATGAACACACAAGGCTTCATTAGCTGCTACCGCGATTTTACATCTGAATCAGCAAGAAAGGAGGGCAGCTGGCGTCCTTGGGCAAGACATATCACCTTCACAAAACCTACCAGCAAGAGTGTCGCATAACAAATAGGCCATCACACATGCACACATCAAAGAGTCCTGATTGTGTGAAGTAAACTGCCTAAGTTTACCATGATAGGGAAAATGATGGCCAGAAAAGTGGACTTGAGCACCCAGAGAACCACCAGGCACATGATCTGGACTAATGTGAAGAGGTGAACCCGTCTCAGAGGCACGTGGCGCAGGTAGCTGAAGTCAGGCTGGTGCTTGGAGGGCATCATATATAATTTCATCCGGTCCCAGAACTGCAGAATGACAAAATATATATATACATGTTCATTAGCTTCTGTCCTGACGACAATGGAGTTAGCACTCAAAACCTCAGTGATTCAGACACCGTGTTTAAAACCTCATGGTAGCTAGAGGGGGACTAATTTCGTATTCATCATTTTTGAGTAATCTCTAATTAAAAGATCTCTCCTTGAAACTGGCATCACATTGTTTTGCCACTGACATTTAATGTGATTGCTGGAGTGTGGTGCAGAAAACACCTGGTAGGACTGCCAAACTGAGCAGCGCTCGTTCTCACCGCGCCTGACAGGAGTACAAGAATTCATTTTGAAATTGCAGGCCGGGGATGCCGGTAGCATACAAATCACCTGCTCTTCCCCTCGAACCGTACTTACAAGAAGAAAGTTGATTATTTGATCATGATTCTCGCTGAAATGAACTGTCATAGCCCCGAGGAATGTCAACACTGGCAAAAACTAAACAGGCTCGTTATCATATCCTCATTTGCAACACTGAATGGCAGAATCATTTTAAGACTTTTAGAATCATTAGCGGAATAGACGTTTTAAATCCATCTATGTCAGTGCTCTACCATACCCACTGGTTTTCACAGTGAAGCATTTGCAGCAATTATTTGATCACTACAGAGAAAAAGAAAAAAGTCCTCACAAATTCGTTGAAATACAGGTTACAGCTATCCATCTCATGTTATTAAACAGCCCCTTTAATGCACATTTTCAATGTTAATCATTTTATTTTTGGGGTCACCTAGAATAGATTTACATGCTTCAGTGTTCAAAAACCACATGAATTTAAATACACTTGCATGGATGGAGCATGTCCCATTACCTGGATTCCACTGAGAGAGGCCACACCCATGTAGAGGAAAACTCCATAAAGTACTGGCATGGGTATGTACTGTATTGAAAGAAAGAAATCAACCAAAATTCCACATGAACAACTTACAATGATGTGCCATATGTAATTAAATTAAACATGTATAAAAAATGCAGTATTCTTATATTCTGACATGTTATATTCCGATTCCCTTGAACAAGATTCATGTTAAAGACTAGGCCTAGGAATGAAGCCTAGGACCCCTAGAATCCTGATGCATGATTCATCTCTCACCTGAAGAATAGGAGCCAGGAAGATGGACACTCCAGTGAGCACAAACACAAGAATCCCAGTCACTCTCTGCTCTCTGCATTTCAAGAAAAACAAGACAGAGTTATATCAAGCACTCATTTTGAATACAAAACCAACTTAGAGTTTGCCTCTTCACATCATAAATTCTGTCTGTCTCTGTCTCTGTCTCTGTCTCTGTCTCTGTCTCTGTCTCTTGGTTCACTCACCTCACTCCGAGGAACTGAGGTGATTCTCCAGGTGCGCTGGACTCACTCTCCATCTTAAGGGAGTCTATGTGGGCGATGGAGATGACAGTGGCAGCTACGTACCAGGGTAGTCCCAGGAAGGAACAGACCGCCATCAGAATGCCAACCCAAAACAAGTCCAGGTGATACCCGCACCCTTTCTACAAGATGCAGAGAGAAAGGAAGGAAATCAAATAAAGGAAATGCAGCATTGGATGGGTGCCAGAACATGATCTTTTTCCTGAATTCACTACAATACTCTGATTTATCATCTTTAGAAAAACTGAAAAACAATGTCTTAATGATAACGGGTCATTGTACCTTCAGTTTGTTCTCCTTTCGATTGACAATTACAGCACTGATTTGCTGATCCATGAAGATCAGGATGGAGACAAGGAGTGCTGGCACAAAGCTGGCCACATACACCCACCAAGGGTTCTTTCCAAAAGGTAATATAATCCAACCTCGACCTGGACGGGTGGGCTTTATAGAGACATTTTGTAGTAAGCACACACACACACACACACACAATCATAAAGAAACATAATAGATGACCAATACACGTACCCTAAGTTCTGTGGGCACAATTAGTTTAGGAGTCTTAAGGCCCACCAACATATCAAGCCCCACAAATGTCATGATTGACATGAAGATGGAGAAGTCACTGATGAGCTTCCGAATCTGGACATTCAAAGATATAATGCAAGCCACAAAGAAAGGATTTATGGAAATATTAGTTAGTATTAGATATTCACTTGCATTTTATATTAAAATATACTATATTAAAATCTATATAAATATAAATATAAAACATTAAAATTTAAAGTAGAGGACAGTGGACATAATTGTATTATTAGTCCCTCACCGCAGTGGGGAAGTAAGGGCTGGTCTTGAACTTCTTCAACGAGACAACCATGGAGTAGGTCCCGAAGAAGAGAATGAAGGACATCACAGCCAGGTCGGGCACAAACTTGCAGGTATTACCCACCAGAGCGCCTCCATACTTCACACACTCCTTCTTACTGAGCTGAGTCCAGTCCAGAGCTGAAATATTTACCTAGGAGATGAGAACGAGAGAAAGAGAAAGAGAAAGAGAGGAGTACAGAGAGGGGAGGCGGAGGGGTGGGGTGGGAGGTGGGAGGTGAAGGGAGGTCATAGTTGACAGACGACAGAGAGAAAAAAAGAGAGAAAGATAAAAAGTGAAAGGGAAAAAAACAACAACCATGGACATAGAGGGGATATGACGGGAGCATCCTTTTCAAAATGTATGTATCTCCCAACACAATCCTCTTATTCAAAACAAAATTCCAACCTCACAGTACACTGACCCTTTCAGAACTATACTACATGCTAAACACAGGGACATGTAACAAAAAACGTACAAATTGGTACTACGCTTATTTGCCGTCTTGCTTTGTCTTGTGATGCACTTGCTTGATGTTTGACTGTGTTAGGAAAGTTGTTGACTCACTAGTTTGTCATAGTGTCAAAGTAAGCAAATTTCAACATGTTTCGCTAGGTTTAGCCGCTAGCATCTCGTTAGCGATTAGCAATTCCTCCGTTGTGCTGCTTTAAATTGTGGAAAAGAGGCAACCCTTTTAGATGGCATTCCTCATTCTAGTCCCTCAAGGATAGCAACATCTCAGGAGAAATCAGCCACTTACCCCAAAAAGAGCAGAAGTGTTATCTGGCACTGGCACTACAGCAGATAACATCAGTGAAGCCACTGCAGAGACAGTCAAAGGGGAGGAAAGGGTCAGGGATCAGCTTGGTGGTTTGAATTAGTGTGGTTTAATTCAAAATATTTGTACATGTAGTGACTTTAGTGGGTGTAGAATACTCACTCACATCAGACAGCAGCCGGATTGGGTCAGTGCAACGGAAACAAACATGAAATATATCAGTTAAAACAGTCAAATTAAGCATCCTCTGTCATTCCCAGACACCTTAAGAGACGTGCTAGCACCCAAGGGTTTTAGCCTCCTTGCTAGCATGTCCACCTCCCATGCCTAAGGTTGCGAGTTTGAGTCTGGTGCAGGGCTGTACTGTCCGCAAAATTCTAAATCAGAAAATGTCATTCCTGATTATGTAGTTACATGTAGTTCTACACTATGCGCCAACAATTGACTCACTCGGGTCTGGGGCGATGCACTCGCACTTGTACTGGGTCACGTAGTCGGGCTTGAAGTCCGTATTGATGGGGTAGTACTTGAAGGATCCCGCCATCTTCTTGATGGCGTCCGAGATGAAGATGAAGGAGATAAGGCTTGAGAAGCCCTCCTCGGTGAAGCGAGTCATGTACTTGATGATGTAGCTGGCGTCCGTGGCCACCAGGAGAAAACACTGGATGCACGAGTGAATGCCGATCCACAGGCGCAGCTCCATGTAGTCTATGCCATTGTTCCTGGTAGGGAGAAAAAGGTGAAAGCAAAGTACTCAGTGAGTTTTGAACATCAAAATGACAGCGCTTTTGATCCGCCAAAAGGTTTTATTTGGAATTAGGAGTTTTGCTGTTTTGCATGTTCTGTATGATCTATATGGAGTTTGTGTGTGTGTGTGTTGGGGATAGGGGGGTGGATGTGCTTCCTTGTAGTCATGAGAGGTGAGGAAAGGGCGCTCACTTGCTGAATTCAAAGAGCAGTTTCTCAAAGATGAGAATGGGCCCAGTGGAGCTGAGGATGATGAGGGGTTGGCCACTGAAAAGGCAGAAAACGGTCCCCGCCAGGGCTGTGCCCAGGAAACTCTCCATCACCCCCTAACGGACAGAGGGTCTTGTCAAATAAATTGAATTCTGGGGGGCTACAAACTCATAAAGTATATCAGAAATCTAATCAAATCAAATCATATAAACCCTATATAAATGAAAAATACAAACCAATAAAAAACACAGAAAAGAAGAGGACTCACCATGTGTCTCAACTTCATCTTCCCTTACCTAATACGGATAAGTCATTCATTAAGTATGCCTTGGCACCAAAACGTGTACCTGGTAGTTGTCAGTCGCATCTCCCAGGAGCCCACCAAAGGTGATTGCGTTGGTGATGCAGCCCAGGTAGATGAAGAGCACAGCCGAAATGGACTGGATGTGAAAGCCGTCCAGGAAGTCACTGAGTATCCAGGGCGCCTTACGCTTGATGTCCAGGAACAGACCACCACAGAATCTGTGGAGCAGAATTCACTCAGTCAGCACAATGCTAAATGCTAGGATAAATCTCAAAGGTGGTGAAGCTAAACACTAAATAGCTATGACAAATGTCCAACTGGCTACAGAGATGTTAGGTTGAAGTCATTTATGGGCTACGTTTCTCCCCTGCAAGTGGTGCACTGGCCCAAACTGGGCACAAGGCTTTAGAAGCAGAGAGTGTAGGCATAGCCATCATTAAAATGTAAAGAAACCTCAGCAGCGTAATGAGCAGGTCGCTGTTCTCTTGGGCAGTCAGTTCTCTGTTTAGCATACATGTAGACTCCAAACATCAGTAGGACAAATCCTATCTGAAGTCATAATATAGTGACCCTAACTGGAAGTAAGGTTCAAGGGGGGCAGAGATGAGCTAATTAGGACGAATGCAGTTAGCATCAATCCAGAATGCCCAATAGAACTAAACAGTAGGGACCAAGCAGCATTGGTGGGCTAACCACTGCTTAGCTTTGAGGTGACAGTGCCTCAAAGCTGTGGATTTGCATCATGAGTAAGGAAAAGTCACCCCCAACTCTTGCGCCTGCAAATTAAATTCAGAGAGGGAGTGGAGAGAACAGACAGCTGGTGTAATCATGTCTGTTTGGAGTTCTTAGTGTGAGAAAATGTGATTGAAGGCAATTTCCTTTGGTTTTCCAGGTTTTGAACTTGAACTGTAGAAGCTTAACCCCCAAGCCATGTTGTGTCATTCAAACTCCAAAAAGGAGGCGAAAACACTGTTCCTATAAGTCACCACAAAAACCTTCAAGGTCAAACTCTGTCCACTGTAGGTCCACCAGCTCAAAGATTTAAGGTGCACTTTGTACTTTTGATTGCAAAATAACAAATATGCAAAGGGTATGATGTAATGATGATACAAAAATACCACAGAACAACTCTTCTATTGTTTCAAATCATCAGTTTTTGTCTTTGAAAAACTCACCTTAAATGCAGCACCTCTAACCTCTTATTTTACATTGTTTTATGATTCTATCATCAGAATGAATGTCATCTATTAAGGTCCACATAGTACTTCCTTGCAAACATTGGTTGGTTATTTGTGCCCATGGTTAACTGTGCCATTTGGCCAGTCTCATCAAACAGTATAATTTCTCCACATACTGTACATCTCCACTGCTCTGCTTTACCTGCCAGTGAATGCCAGCTCCTCTCCAAGCTCATGTGGCATTGGCATCGCTTCGTCATCGGTCTGGCCACCTCCCCCGCCGGCTGCTCCGTTCATCTGGCCAAGCTCATTCAGGGAGAACACCGACTTCCTGTCCACAGAGGAAGACAAGCACATATACATACACACAGACATACACACATACATATACACACAGATGAATGAATTTACATGGCATAAAAATGTCAAATGTGGCATGAAACTTCAAAACAAAAAAAAACACAGGCTAACTGATTGCCAATCAGACTCAAGCATACTGTACCTTTTGTCAGCTGAGGGCACTTTCTTGGGGGGCTCAATGCGGATCTTGGGGTCCCACTCCCCAGGTGGCAAGACGATGACCTCGTCCAAGAACTCGTCGATGCCGGCGATGAGATCCTCCCGATCCCTGGCTTTGTATGCAACATCACTGAAGAGCTGTAGAGAAATGGAAAAGTGGATGCAGACAGCTTGAGATTTACTTGCACAAGAATACGCTCATGTGATTTATGTGTAGTCCCGTATCAGACACACCTCTAGCTTTTTTTTAATTTCAAAACCACCCAAGAGCAAACATTAAAAAAAATGAAAACAAGGTGTATACTAATGGATTTCCATCTTTCCATTCATGCCCTGTTACGAGGACTGGTCCTGAATACTCACATCATCCACCATCAGCGTGGCGATGGCCCTTCCTATCTCATTATAGGACTTCGCTTTGCCATGCGGTCCCAGAAGAATAAATAAGAACCTTTGTTGAGAATAGAAATATGATAGAAATATGAATTAGGCCTTTCCCAAACCTATGTATTGTCTGTATTTTAACTTTGCTCCGTTTATATGCCATATGGCTCATTATTCCATGAATGAGGAAGAGATAATGCAGAGACTGGACATTACCTGGTGGGGACAGGGACCTCAGTCAGTCCTCCGAGGGTGGTTGCCTGAGCCAAGCGTACAAAGGCCACAAAGGGCTTGTCCAGAAAGTCAACTTCTCCAACCAGGACATTCGATGCCTCCGCATCTCTGGGGATCTTTTTTATGAATTTGTTCTTCATCTGCATAAGGAAAGGGATATTTATTTCCATAAAAAAAGTCTAACTGGAGATAAGTATCCTCTATTCTAAAATCTCCTTCCTGTTAATATCGAACATCCTTTTAGGAAGCAATATCTCAAAGATATCAAAGATCTGTATTATTTATATTGTGTTTTTTTACACAGTGAATACCATATTGGATGGCTAACCTGACCCATATCAAATTCTGCCTAGTGTGTTTAGTCTCTTCACATACTGCTAGTATCACAACAGAGCGTACTATCCTCTTAATTTACGTAGTCTACAACAAGTAGTTCATTGTATGATGAGACTGAGGTAGAGTTGAAAATCAAGTTTAGAAAATGTTTCATGCTAAAACATCACAGATGACAGTAACAGTGTGTTTTACTGATGGTTGAAAAGTGTGGTCTTGCCATTCCCAGCACTTAAACATTTGACAGCAACCTGTTTAAATGACCAGTTCACATCATATGGTAAATTAGTCAGTGATCAACATTAATATATATACGTATACCCAATACTGGTCTTAAAATCATGGTATTGATGGTAATGTAGGCCTTGCAGAAAGCTCTAGCTGATGTATGACCACATGGAGTGTTTCGTCAGAATTGAACAATATTGCATTAAGCCCAAGATAGCGGGGAGAAACTATGAAAGTCATCTCAGTCAATCCTGAATGCTGAAACTGTAACATGACTCTGTTTCCATATGCGTCCCTAACTGGTCACGGGCTGACTGGTCACGGGCTGACTGCATGAGTGCACGAGTGTGGGTGTTGGCCCCATTTAATGATGGACTGGCGAGTGTCCTCTGAGAGTCTGCATGTGAGAGCGAGGCACGAGGATGTGTTTCCCTAATGGCAGCTCAATAATGACCCCTGCCAATCAGATCACCAGCCAGCACACACACACGTTCACCCTTGGCGCGCGTGCACACACACACACACACACACACACACACACACGTACACACACAAACTCAATACAGGCCATACACAACATGCAAACCAGCAAAGCTCTATGCATCAATAAACTCTGTTGTAACTCTGTTGTAACCTTAGGTCAAGTTTCCTTTCAACAGTGTAGCTTAACTGGGATGTTATTGCATGTTAAGCTTTAGGTTTATGTATGTATGTGGGTATGTGACAAGTGTATGTGCATTAGCAGAATCAGTTTTTCGGTTGTCAGGCTTTCTGTTAATCATGCTCTTGCTTATACAAATGTTTAAACTAATAAGAGTCTATATGCAGTTCATGTGTTCAAATATGCAATGCTATTTAAATATCCTGTCATAAAAACTTCTGTCAGCACTACAAAACACATATGCACAACCATTGTTCACTGAAAACATTGGCCTAATGTAATAACCTCCAGTAATAATGCCACCAAACAAACCCTTATCTTTTTTCCCCCTTAGACCCATAACATAGCAAAATATTGTCCCAAAAGGCCAACATAATCCCCCTGGAAACTGGCATGCCAGTAACAAACCAAGAGCTGATGTTCTGTCAACAAACCATTTACTAAACCAAAAACCAATACTGGTTGCCAGAGCAACTGTAGATCGAAAAAACAAAGCCTGAAGCTATACAAATAATTGTCAGTGTAAATATCATAGGGATACGGTATAAACTCCCCAAAGGCATGGCAAAATACAGCATTGTTCACAACTGCATGGTGCAGTGCTTTCCCAGAAAATGATTAAATGAAGACAATAATGTTGCCCCAGCAGTGCTTACCTGGTCGTTGCTGGGTGTGTCAGCAATATCATTCATACTGCGACTTTGGGCATGACCTGTAATACAAAATGAAGGCATACCTCAAACTCCTCAGGACAACGTGAAACCTACTCCTACATCACATTCCATTGTATAAACAAAACAAGTAAGTTAAAAATGCTAAATAAAACAAATGTATACAATTAAAAAACATGATGAAACATATTTCGTATATCACCAGTGGAAATACAAGTTAGTGAGCATAATTGTGCTAAAGACCCTGGGTGAATGAACAATGTCAGAGTATTGCAGCCTTTAGCTCAGTATTGCAGATTCTGCAATACAATCACACTGGTGTAAGAATTGTCCGAACAGTTATTAATTACACTGGTGAATTGTCCGAACACAAAAGATAACTTGGGACAAAGGGGACAAGGAAATCTATTAAGAATGTCATGAAGGCCAGGGAGTGGGTGGGTGGTTGAGTCAATGGCAGAGAGAGCAAGAGAACAGGGAAGGATGGAGACTCACGCAGACGCCCATAGTTGCCTGCCTGTTTGGAGCGCAGGTCTTCTGTGGAGCGGTTAAAGTTTGCTCCCACGGGCGGGGCACGGTTTGGACTGCGGTCTGGAAAGGGGGTGAGGTGGAGAGAGTGAATGGCTAACCATGTGCACGGCGATGCTACAGTGAACAGAGACAACTCAAAGAGGGTCACGCTTGAGAAGAGACATTCACTCTCAGCACCGCCATTCTTCCATTCAACCGTACCATGCAAAACGAAACTAGGAAATGGACAATGAAAAAGGGCCAAATGGCCCATGCAAGCGGGTGGTATCTTAAGACGCAAGGTGTTTCGGGAGAGGGTGGAAAGGTTGTGAGCACTCACTACCGGTGTTACCGCCGCCTGATTTGCCCATGTCTGCAAAGGAGCGGTGGATGGCCTTCTTGGTCTGGTGTCTGTGCTTCCTCAGCAGGACGAAACTAATCTTATCTCGCAGCTCTGGACCAATCATCCCCTCCTCAATCTGTCTCTCAATAATGTCATCTGGAAAAGAAGCCATTCATCCTATTACCGTGACTATTCCTTCAAATTATTTGAAATACTTCTAATCCTCTCCAATCCAACAGAGCAATAAATACAAATTTGGTGAACATTAGAGAAACAAATGGATAATTTTTTATTCACCCACCCATTACAGTAGACAAAATGATAAATACTTATGCTTTCCGCTTCAACCAAGTGTGAAAGCAATCTTTGGAGAAATTATTCTTCATGCAAACTATTTAATCAGGCCAACTTTTCATACTTGTAATAAATGTAATAAAACTTTTAATTCAAAGTTTAGTACCATGTCTCTGTAGGCTACAAATGTATGTGCACAGCCACATTATATAACCTGAGGAGAATGCTTGAATGTTTTGCAAATGAAGGATTATTTATAACTGAAGGTTGAAGGTTGTATACATGCATAGTTGGTTCTGTCACTCACCCACTATCTGCGGTAGGGAGTACCCTTCCAGGTCAAGCAGCACGGTGCCAGTTTGTAGACAGGTGCGCAGCTCAAAGAGGCTGTGTAGGGACAGCGTGGAGACATGGGGCTTGCTCCACCTCTCTCCTCCATCCTCCACCTTCTCCTCAAATTTTACCCACCTGGAAGCCAGGTACAAAGGAGAGAGAGAAGGTCAAAGCACAACTGAGATTGTGTACATGTAATGCACTGCAACAGTGACGGGCATAATCAGCTTCTATAGGTGCACGTTGTCTTATGCATTTTGTGCTTGTGTGTATGCATTCACTGCATTTATGTACATGTGCACATGTGCTAACTGCTTTTTGATAAACGTTGTAAAGTACAATAAAGTCAAACAAAAAGTTAATGTGTGTCGGTGTGCATCGGTGGTCAGCTATGGAGTTGGGTGTCCATGTGTGCGTGAGTTTCGGAGTCCCTGCTTGACGAGGCAGCACAGGGACAGGAAGTGGATGAGGTAGAGGTTGGAGACACTACCTGGCCGACTCCTTCCACTCCATCTCATCTCCATCATGCTGCAGCGTGTCCATCTCCGTGAACAGCGTCGGGTTGGGCATGTCATCGTCATCACCCAGAATGTACCGCAGACGTTCAGCTGCAGGAGACACTGTAGGAGCACACAGATATGTATGGTCCCGAGTCTGTTTGACCAGTGCTGATGCTCAGACGCACACAAGCACATGGTAGGCATTCTCAACTGTTGTCCCGTAATGAAATGCAATGACCACGAATACATTTTAAAGTGATTACTGAGGCGCAACCATTTGTTATGCATGCCTTCTGATTTACCACCAAACTTTAGACATCACTAGAAAAGCAACAACCAGCCCATTCATCAGGCTGACCTTTACACAAGGTAAGCCCCAAGCTGTTTGTAGCATTCCAAACGTGAACCTAGCCATTATGTCTGGGTCTGTTGCGGGCCCTAGATTAGAGCACTCTGATTGCTAATGAGAGGAGAGTGGTTTATTATTCATTTGATTCATCCTGCCTCTTCCTCCCCATAAACCCAAGCAGGAAGTGCTGTAGCACTCTTCAAGGCTCTGCTGAGGGTTCAGGAACCCCTCGAGAGTGTTAACACATGATCACAGGCGTGTTCAGAATGCCACTCACAGAGCAGAGCATCACCCATCCCTAGGTGCGTTCCCCCTAGGGCACTTTTCCACTGCACTGGGCAAAGCATAGAGGACGCAGGGAATTAGGATCGACACGCAGACAGACACCTCGGAGTAGCGAGGGGGATAATGCTCTCCTCCAATTTAATTGCAGCATTAAGAGGAAACAGGTTGGCCCTGTCATAGAAACTCATTTGCAACTTTCAGCCACTCTAATATAGGTGTGTGAGACAAAATTAGTCTCAGAAGTAGTTAATGGAAAAAGAACAAATTGATCTTGATTGTGCACAGGCAATTCAACAGCACTTGTGTATCCTTCTCTATCCACTCGTTAAGCATTCGCGGGTGCTGCGCTTTTTTTTTTTTTGTTTGTTTTTGGGTGTGAATCTTTCAACAGACTGTTGTATATTTTTGACCTCAGCTCTGTTCGAATAAACCTCTACACCCTCCTGTGATCTGCTTGCAGGACCTCCAAATGAGTGGTGTGAGTTCAACTGATCGGTCTGAGCCACAGGCCATGAGCAGCACAATATTTCAAGGCCAGCCAAGTAGGAGCACTCGGGGGCCCAGGTTTTTAGTGGATAATTCGATGCTGAATGCTGTGACCTTTCAATAATGCATCACCAACTCTCTACAACACACAATCACATAAAACAAAAAAAGAGCCTGGAATAAAGAGAAACCAAACCGTCAATCCAAATTTTCAAACAAGGACACGCTATGAGCAGTCTATAACAGAATTGCACCCTGAGGACAGGGTCACTCCTGAAATATTAGATGATAGTAATACGCATGTGTATAAGTGTTGTGTATTTAATTTAAAATGTGTTTCTTACTTCAAGAGCATTCTAATTCAAGACCATATCTCTAAGGTAAGCGTAAGCTATAGATCACAGCATGGGTTGAAACAGATATTTTGGATATGAAGGAGTAATGGCATTGATTTTCTCTATTGATGGGGACCTAGGAAATGGATGCCACATGTTTTATCGGCTGTATGCACATACTGACAACAAAGAGCTTGCTGGTAAACTCATCGGGGCAGTGAGGCAGATACGATATGGTTAAAACTAGACCCAGAATGTTGTGTAAGTACTTTGAGACCACTTCCATCACCTCCTACACACACACACACACACACACACACACACACACACACACACACACACACACACACACACACACACACACACACACACACACACACACAAGGCTTAACCAATCAAATAATTACATACTTTTGAATTAAATGTAGTCCTTCATTGTCAGTAGCTCTCTCGTCACCATCTACTTAAGGTTAAAGAGGACACCAGCGGGGAAAGCCTTTCATGTCTATGACTTCTATTAGTCTTGATCCTCTAGTTTGAGTTGGAATTACTTTCACAGCTTTCATCTCAATCTTTCCTTCAACTTATCCTCAAATTATAAATGTATTACTTTCCAGTTTGTTCAGCACAGTCCTTCATACATTCTTTAATGCAAACACTGCTTTATCTGAAACGATACAGAATTATGGCAGTGCCCTTATTAAATTACACTACACAATTTCACACATGCACACACACATATACAGACAGACACACATACACACACGCTCATGCACACACACGCTCATACACACACACAATAAGAGTATCTCTTTCTTTTCTTTTCTCTCTCTTTCACTATCTATCTCTCTCTCTCTCTCACACACACACACACACACTCACATAATACACATGCTACAGGTGAGGGAAGTACAAATAGACTATAAGCTACATATACTGTATATATATTGAGGACACACACCAACATGCGTGCAAACACATTCCACAAACACACATATAAACATACACTCTCTCTCATACATTTCTTTCCCACACACTCTCTGTCTCTCCCACACACACATTAATATGCCCTTAAGGGCTCCCTGATTTATCGACTACAACACAGAGGACATATAGAGCCCCCTTACCCTTAGCTAAATGGGCTGTCACAAGCTAGCTCCTCATGCATCATCTCCAGGCCTTGGGTCATGGCTCTACTATCTTTGCTGTGGTTACACCCTGTTCCACAAAATGCTGCCCAGCACTAGACATAAATTACAGAAATAGGGATCAGACTTGAACAGCAGATTTGGCACGAAACACTCACTGGTCCTGTTGATGTCGGAGGGAATGCTGTGCTCGGGCGGGTCCAGGCCTCCGGGCTCCATGTCGTACCTGTCCCGGTCGTCCAGGTCGTGGTGTCTGTGGCGGTGCTCGTACTGCCTGTCCCTCTCCATGTCCCCGGATTCGCGGCTGGACATGGAGCGTCTTCGCCGTCGCTTGCGTCTGTAACCCCGAGGGATGGGCACCCCGATGTAGATGGACTGGTGGTCTGAGGAGACAAAGAGGAGGAGAATGAGGAAGAGTGTGTGACTTAATGGTAACACTTTATTTGGATTGGTCCATCTACAGAGACTTTACAGATGGTTTGTTGAAATTCAAGTTCAGTCTTTCTAATTGTTCACTGAACATCACCTTAACCAAACCCATCCCCTAACCTTAACCATAAGTTGTAGTGTAGTTAAGAGTTTCAACAGATAGTTTGTTTATAATCTAAGCATCTGTAGATCGTCTATAGGGGACCATCCAAATGAGCAGGTTTGGAAAGATGAAGACTAAGATGAGAATACTTTGGTGTGGAGCTGCAGGCAAAAGTGGAGACAAATTATTTCAACTGTGATTTAATTACAACATTAGTTTTTACTCAGTGGAATAATGAACAAACCACTTTACTCATCTTTAATTAATGGGTGTAAATTGGGAAGGTGGGATTTCTGTGGCTGATTAAAAATAAAAAGTTGCTTTATTTTTGTCTTTGGTGATTAATGATGAAAAATAAAACTTAAAATTACTTGTGACATGAATGCAACTGACTTGAAAACAGAAATATGGTCACAGCTTTGAAAAGGTCAACACATCCTGCAGATGCATTGAGATGTATCCCATAAACACTTTCATGAATGACTTGGCATAGTATGGATTACAGTTTTTTACGATTGTATAAACACTAAAATCAAAAGTATTACACACTAATCAAAATATTACACAGTGATTTGCAAAACATTAAACACTCTTGCATACATTACACACTGTAGTATATCAAGATGTCACTTCCTTGCAATTCCAAAGCACTGACTGTCAAATTACCACACCTATGAGCCAATTGGTTAATAACAGCCATCAAGTGCGCAAACACATGAGTGCTTAACTGTTGACACACCAAACAGGTTTAAGCACTATAGAAATGCAGCAGGTGAGTTCACCTGTTTTCAACCTAAATGCAAGGAGTCAGAAGAAGAATAGTGAGGGTGAGAGGGGGAATCCATGGAGGGGAGGAGGAGAAGGAGGAAGAGGCGGAGTTCGTGCGAGAGGCCGAGGTCGAGGTGGAGGTAGAGGAAGAGGAAGTGCTCAAAGAAGAAGAGGACCACATTTATCAAATGAATTTGAAAAGAGGAAGGGGGCCCATATTCACACAAGAACAAGAGAGAGAGAGATCATAAACATGGTTTTGGCCGATAATGCTATCAGGCTCAGAGAAATTCAAGCCAACATTATCGTTGACCATGCCATTTTCAATAATGTCCATCATGTCTCTCAGTCAATACTGGCACGCATCCTGAAAAGACATCAGGTTCAATCAACTTCTATCTGTACTGTATTTTCAGTTTTGATAAATTAGTGTATAGTTTTTACAAGAGTGTTTCATTTTGCAAAGGATCTGAGGTGTTTTGCTAATTGGATGTGTGGTTGTCCTAATTGTGTGTAGTGTTTTGAAAAACCAGGCCCTGTTTTCAAAATCGTGCTTAAGCAATCGAGAAAAACTGTAAAAGACTGCAGTAGAGCACTTCAAAACTGAACAAATAGCTCACATCCAGACTGCCCGAATTCAACTACTCTGCATTGGACCTGTAGATTCCCTTTGTAACATGATAACATAAATGTGAATCTAAAATAAACATGTAAATCTAATTTGCAGAATTAGACTCTTGGTCTGAGGAAAGACTTCAGACTGTGAAACGTGTGAATGTGATCAAATGCGAACTGTCAATTAGACCAGGTCAATTTTGATCTAAATGTAGTCTGGGACTACATAGGACTGTTTTCACCACTGGTTCCTATTGAATTGAAGGAGCATTTGGCCATTTGTGTCCTTCACTCCTGATGCATCTCTTGGTGTTTTTGGTGCACATTTCAAGGAGACCAATCAAGATATCAGGAGGAGAATGGTTAAGGACACTAATGATGGGTAACAGGCATATGCCTGCCCCTCTAAGACATGTCAGAACTCACACACCACAGCAGCTGAGTGGCGCCCTGACAGCCAGTTAGAGAGGAAATGTCCTAATTATATCCTCCCAATACAATCAGATATGGTCTGAACTTGACACTGTTTCCGGTTGGCGCATTGACACCACACTGATGCCGCTGATTATCAATCCAGTAGGGGTGGTCACTGCACAAACAAATGGACAGCTCGCAGCATATTAGACTGTAATGTCCTGAACTCCAGTTCCTTTCCCCATCCCCCCTGCAAAGTCACATTCAACACTAGGCACGCACATAGAAACAGAGCAACAGACTATCTCTCTCTCTCTCTCACACACACACACACACACACACACACACACACACACACACACACACACACACACACACACACACACACACACACACACACACACACACACATAGACATACTCAAAGGCACACTGAACTGCAACAAATAGAACCATTTGAAAGCATTCTTTTCCCCTAATTACACAAATCAATCTTAATCCCCATTCCAGCCAATTACAACTACTTAGCTGTTAATACTATCAGAATTGGGTATCTTAATCTAAATTGATCTCTTTTTTAACTAAAACACCCGTCCAAGATCACAGACAGTAACATTAGAACAAATTACCACAAGGACTTCTTGAAAATCCATTAGTTCTCTTGATAATAACAGAGAAAATATGATCATTTAATCAGCATCATCATCATCATCTTCTTCCTCGTCATCATCATCTTTTAAGTCTGTATTCTTACCCTCCTCTTCCTCATATCCCTCAGGTCCCCGATGGCGGCTTCCCATCATGCCCCGCTCAACGTCCATCCTTTGAGAGAAAAGAAACTTTGTAAATGAAGTGCAAGATCTTGAAGTAAAACAAAACACCACACAACCATTTCACAAGTGGAGACCAAATTACAACGACACCAAATTAAACCAAAACACCTTGCAATGCCGTGTGCGTATGTGTGTGTGTGTGTGTGTGTGTGTGTGTGTGTGTGTGTGTGTGTGTGTGTGTGTGTGTGTGAGCTCACGTGTACATGTTTGCATCAAAAACAAGAATGACAGATATAACAATTAAATAACCTATATCACCTCCTCAGCCTTAACCTTCAATACATCTTGAATATTAACATGCGATATTAAGCACATTACAATACAACTCACTGAAAGTATGTGTGTCAGAGAGGGCATGTGGCCCAATAAAACGTGCAACAAATTAAGGGAACTATGCCACCAATAGCCCTACAGTATATGAACCTATAGAGCGAGGAGGCTGCATTCATGACTGGCCCAGACTAAGCACGTGGTGTTCATTGACCTGCACAAGAGCCACGCTGCCGGCTGCCAATCAATGGTGAAATAATTAAACTGAGAGAAGCTCAATGGAAAGATGCACAATCAGGCGAGGAGCGGAGGACCTGTGCCACATGATACAGATACATATCCCACTGTAGGGCAAGGCCAACTGGGATCATGAGCAGTGCCCACAGCACTAATGTGGCACCAGTATGCAGTGGAGGGTGGGAAGCAGGGGTGGGGGGGGGGGGGGGCAACTCTCTACTGACCACATCAAGCATATGAACATGAGAGTTTATTGTCATTTCATTAAATTCAATGTTTGGATATGATGCTTGTTTGATCATGTATGCATGCTACTTTGCTATTTGTCATCCCAGAACTGTGTTATTTCAGGACATCCTCTTTAGGAATAAATACACCATGACATTAGGCCTACATTGACTCCATCTCTATTGATTACCATCTACATAGCATACAAAGCAACTTCATAAAAATGCAAGGCCACATCTGAATGACAAAATGACCCCCATAAAGTTTATATTTCTGCTCTGCAGGCAAAGCCAAGGCATGGGGGTAGGTAGGGTATTAAGGCCAGTCTGAGGTGTGTGGGGCTGCAGTCAGGATGGGCGGCCTGGCAGTGTAATTAGCGCTGTCACATCAGTGTCCTTCACACCCAGTGGACAGGCACATGCCTGCAGGCCGTCAGCGCTGACAGCTCTGATCAATAGCCCAGCGAAGGCACTTTAACTCACAGGGCCTCCGCAAACAGTCAGGCTGGTGCTGCCACAGCCTCTCTCACGTTTACACCACCTACACAACACAAATCTATCCCTCTCTCTCTCACCCACTCCCTCCCTCCCTCCCCCTCTCTTTCTATCATTTTCTCTTCCACTTCCATTTCTCCCTCTTTCACTTTTCATCTGTCATCTTTCTTCTCTCTCTATCTCTCTCTGTCTCCCCACTCTCTCACACATACATACACAAACACACACACACATACACACACACACACACACACACACACACACACACACACACACACACACACACACACACACACACACACTCAAACACACACACACACACACACACACACACACACACACACACACACACACACACACACACACACACACACACACACACACACACACACACACACACACACACTCATGTCCCAGGTAACATCATATACAACTCGGGAAATAATGCCAAACTGCTCAGTAATGTCCCACGCATACTGACAGCTCCTTTTCCACTGGTCTTTATATTCTCCTCTGCTGACAGTAATATAATGCCAGCAGAGACAGTAAGCTTTTTTTTATTCCTTTCCTTTTCTCTTCAATGCTTGGGAAGTCAAGTAATTAAGATTAAACTTTCAATCAACATAGAGTCGTTTAACTTCAAACTTGCACGGAGAGCCACTGGAGAAGAAGGCAGAGAAGCAGAGAGCAGAGAATGTAAACAAAGCATTTCATTAAGAAGATTTTATTTCATACTGTTTGATCTATAATTTAAGCTTAAGTGAAATCTGTTTTTAATTAATTTTCACCAATGTTCTTGACCCAAAGCAATAGAGCTAAACATAATGACAATCTTCATTTCACATGAATATTCTGGCTGAGAATGAGACACTGCACTTTGGTCCTGTGCTATTCTCTTTGGGGGCACGTGACTCAACTGAGCATAGAGCAGCTCACGTGCAGTGGGTGATGATATGGTGTCAGTAGCTGCCAATCACAGCTGCTCCAATTATGGGAACTAGCACAAACGTGTTATCATCATTATTACAAATGAATGGATTCCCTCTCCAAGAAAAAACTACTGAAATACAGAAAACATGGGAGTTACACGTCAGACCAGAATCATAAAAAGCTCCATAAATCCACATAAATAAACACCCATAACAGTAGAGCCAATCAGATTCCAAAAGGTAAAACCTGTTTGATGAGTTGCCATGGCAATCGTGAACTTGGCCTAATGTGGTTAAGATTGCTTTACTGCTTTGAGTCAATCATTTCAGTCACTGTTAAACAATTCAGCAGAAAGGAAACTACATTCAGATGCAGGTTTTTAGGATTTAGACAGTAGACTGGTATACCCAAAAATGTAAATTCTACCACTATTTCCTTCCTCAGGGTCAAACTGCCATTTAATGAATATACATCCCCAATTGCGTGACACCAAATCCCCTTGAGATTTCAACAGCCATGATAGTCCATCAGCACAACGAATGAATGAGTGAATAAAAATCGCAGGTACAACAACTGCAAGTGCTGACAGAAGAATTAATAAATGTGTGAAAAATTGTCCGGCCCTTTCACTTCCATTCATGGTATTTTTTAACAGTAACCAAACTAATAATGCCTTTCTCTATCATTTGTGCTGGTCTCCTCAAGCAACTGATCAAAAGCATTAGGGGTTTTATCTGTTCACCATGCATTTAAAACAGCTTAAAAACCAACAAAGCCCATTTTCACTCAAGAAGTAACTAATTTTCTCTGACATCAGTGACTTGAGTTTTACCACAGTACACTTTGTGCACTTATCTGGTGATTTGTCATATAAATGCTTCCAAGTCTTTGTATAAAACAAATATACAACAACAAATACAGGCTTCCATTACCCTCAAGACTGATCAGTAGTAAAAAAATGGGTCTGTTACTGCTGCTCTCTGCATTCAAAATAATAGTGATGCCACAATGGTCTGTTACCTCTGACTATAAATCCTTATGGTGATGTCTTACCTGATTTCAGTTGAAGTCACAGGAACAAGGTGAGGAGAGAGACACCGTCCACTAATCGAACGGATTCATTAAGGCAAACTTCTTAACGACAACCACTTCTGGAATTCTGGAAAAGTTGGGTCACACTTCACAACTGCTCAGAGAAAAGCAAACTGGGCAGCTTTGTTCACCTCTCTCACTGACAGACTCCCCCCTCCTCCTCCTCTTTCTTTCCCTCTTTTTCTCTATCTCTCTCTCTTTCCATCTCTGTGGCAGCGGTATGGTGACCGGATCGATTCCGGCATAGCAATGATTCATGTAAGTAGGCCGCTGGGGGTGGGGGGGTTTGTGGGGCACCAGTGCATTGAGCATTGGCATCTCTTTGATATTGAAGTACTGTACATGGTCACTGATGGCCACTGATAAACATGACAATAGGGCACAGAAGGGACACAAAAGTACTTCATAAATGAAATATTTCTCTCATCTTAAAGCCGTTCTTCATCCCACCATGGCATTTCTTCAGTTAGCAAGATTGTTTTGGCTGAATGTTAATCTCAATGGGCCAGATCACAGTGGTAACATATTTGAGGTGGAAAAAGTTTTGAAAAAAGCCTTTAATAACTAATACATTGATTTTGGCGTTTCTTCGTAGAGGATTCTGTGTTGTGATTAGAGCAAGACACCACAGAAGACAGCAGATTAGTGAATAACGCAGATCAATCCAATGGTAGAGAATGTAGGAGATGGCACATTTGGATGCCTGGTCACTGTTGCTATAGATTGTTGTACAGAAAATGCTCCACGTGAAAACATAAGAAAATACTGCACATTGTGAGACTGGCGGGTGGGCAAGGGGGGACTTTGGGAGTATCATAAAAAAGTGTATCTGCAACTCAATGAAGGCTCTGAGATATATAATTCACAGAATGACATAAGAGTGAAGGTCATGGCATGTTTTGGAAGCGTGATAGAGTGGAAGCAATGGGATTTCCATCTCATCTGCTTTTTATAAATGACTTTGCAATGAACATTGTTATGGGTAAACCCCTCTTACACTATGATGCCTAAAAGCCACCCAGGGTTTATAACTCACCAAACATGCTACATAAATACTGCAATGTAAACTTTGAGTGCATATGTTTGATCTCTCATCTTATCTGAGCCATGGTTCCAGAACTCCATAAATAATTTTAAATAGTTTGATCTGTGAGTACCAAAGGCTTTGACTTGAATTTTAAATCTGTCTGGTATCTCTGATAGTGAAGCACTGAATAATCAGTGTGATGATTATTCAGAGCAGTCCATTGCCACTCTACCCCCGTCCACATGAGGTCCTTATTGACCATTGTGAAGGAAAAATAACATTCATTAGCTACACACTACACACATTAGTACTCTCTTCAAGGCCTGGAAGTCTGCCACAGAATTCTCTAAGTACCTAAATTACTTATCAAAAGATAGGGCCTACCTGGTGTTAATGTTAAGAGTTCTTTTTTTTTCAGAACGCAGTTTACTTTCTGTGCTGGTAATCTGAAATACTCTCTGGTATTCATTACCAAGTGGCATTCAGCATATGCAACAGTTTCTGGATGGAAAGTCCTGTTTCATCTTTTTAAATGGGAATTCTATGTTCATTTTCAGTGTCAAAAGATGACGAGGGATAAATCTTGACTTGCAGTCTGGCATATTTTGAAAATTGCTTTCAAGACATTTTACATATTCATGCCACAGCTACATGAAAAAAATCTCTGAGGATACGTTTGAAGCAAACTCTTCTGCTATAGTGTGCAACTGAATTCAATTCACTCATCACTGACACTACTGAACCCTTTTGTCATCTTTCTCCATAGCCCTTTACAATACACGTATGCTATACGTCCTTCTTCAATTTACATACAGAGGAATATTTAACAGGAGAGTGGTTAGAGCAGCTGGACCCAAAGGAGTCAAATTTGGAATCCGTCAGACAAGAAGTCTGGCAACTGATGACAGGCACTTCAGCGCCTCCTACTTCCAGACAGTCTACCAGTGTGCCTTAAACTAAAGTATGTCAAGTTAACCAGCTTCTGTGTCCCTGCACCGCTTCCGTTAGATCACAGACTCACTGAAGCTTCTGCCTTTCGTGGGGAAAGGGTTCCCAGTGTGAAATGACGACCGTTTTAAAAGGATAAGGATGAGGGTATTTGGTCAAGGGTAGCTAGAAACAGAGGTGGACAGGTAATTACATTTAAAACGGCCAAGGTCTATAAAACACATCGTAATTTCAGCCGTAATTTTTGTGAGTTGTGGCTGATCTCTTCTCATAGAGTGACCGAAACCAGTGATGGTTGTGAGACAGGTTTGAACAATGTTTAAATGCCACTTTAAAATCGGCTTTAGGGAGGGAGAAGATATGGCAAAGTTTTTTAAAACTCTGAGATTGTTGATGACCTTTTGATATTTTTTTTCATATGTTCTTTCATCGGGAAAAGTGTGTGGGGATGACTGTTTATTATCTTCAAAGCAGTCGAATAAGAAGCACAAACCTAAGTCCTTCTGAATGGAGCTATTTTCTCCCTTTTACAGATATTTGCTTTTTTATTGAACCCCAAATCTATACTAGTGCAATGGAACCTATCTTTTCTGCACCCATGTACCCATCTGCCGGCTATCAAATGCGAATTCTAATGCCTGACTTTCTCCAGCGTGCCAACGCATCTTCGCTACCAGATGAGTGGGAGAGAGGGGGATGCGGGAGAATTGTCCTTGAATGGCTGCGAGCCTGCAGTTTGTGATTACTCCGGATGGCACCGATGTTATCATTACCATAATCGAGACTGTTTGGAATGCGGCCTCTTTGTGCTACTCGCAGTGTTATTCCGCATCCTCGGCTCATTCTTCCCCTTGTAATTATTCCAGCCACTGACTCTTGATCGCTTTTGCAGGGACAAGAAAGGTGATTAGAGAAAAGGCAACAAAGATGATCACCCGACACACGGACAGCGTGTTCCCTTTGAATCTATTAATTAATGTTCTGTTCCGCCCGCCCATTGCTCCCAGTTTTCACTATTCACAAAATAAATTTGGGGTCTCGTCATACCACGTCACGCAACAATCACCGGTGGAATGGATCTTGATTATGGCCCATCTGAGGGTTGTAATTTAGTAGACTTGTATAGGAATATAGGCCTTATATTAACGTTAGAACAATTGGAGAACAAACAAAGTGTTGCCTCTGGCAGAACGCAGCCTTGGCAACTGCAACAGGCTGCTCATGTGAAGTCCTTTTACTGGAGTGACAAAATCTCTGGCCATCCTCCAAGCAGGGAGTCTCCAGAGCCAGCCACAGTCAACAATCCTTCAATTAATCCAGAGCATGCCGATAAGTGTGACAAAATGCGCGCGAAAAGGATGTCATTGATTAATCCTCATTATGATAAAAATGAGCGAGTAGTCCCAGTCAAACCATATTAAAAAAAAAGCATACAACACTAGTTAAATTTGTAATTTCCAAGTGAAGGACATTGAAAGGGGATAATTTGGAATGGCAGTAATGTCACGGCTAGGCTGACGCTGTGAAGTGGAGATGGATCTTAAGGTGCAGACGATGGACAGCTCTGCTCTTGTAGCAGTTCATCCTTTATTCATTGCAAACGTGTTTACAGATATCATTAACTACAATAGAAAAAGGAGCATCTTTTAAAACTGGAGGCAATAGAATCCTCATTATGATAAAAATTAGCAAGTAGTCCCAGTCAAACCATATTCAGAAACAAAGCATACAACACTAGTAAAGATAGTAATTTACCATGAAACCGGAAAGAAAACAATTCACAAACAAGGCGTGATTGGTAGTAAACCTGAAAGATTATGATGATCTTCTATGGATCTCTGCATTTATAACCTAGAGACTGGGCTACTACACAGCCCTGAGGTATCTAAATTAAACGTTCAAAACTTAAATTAAACATTGACACTCTTTTGTTCAAAAATAGCTAATTGCGATATCTGAAATGCTTATCAATATTTTAAGGCTGCAAGACATCAGCAGCTTGTATGAGACCTTATATGAAAGCTTTCTGCAGACTACACCATGCCATTGTCAATGCACACATGCCACCTCATGGTCCATAATGTTGGTAGAGATTTCCTTCTAATGTTCTACACTGAAAACCCCCAAGTACAAAGGCCAAAGAGAGATTAAAAAAAAGCCTAATTTCTCTTAAAAAGAAAGAAGAAAGACACTGCTACTAGACTAATTCATGTCACTGCAAAGAATATTCTGTAAAGGAACCTGTAAAAAAAAAAAATAATAATCTGGAATACCCATAAAATTGAAGAAATCGCAAACATTACAAAATTGAGGAAAATACTAATAAACCATTAAACAGTTTTGATTGACAATTTGATATACTGATAATGTATCCCCCAAATAAAACAATACAGTACAAGTGCACATACAAAATGAACAATCTAAAATAGCAGTGTACGGATATTAGCAACACGCAACAAACGCTTGCTAATTCCATCACCACACAGTGCAACATGACAACCTCCTAAAAAGTCAGGACAAAAAATAATCAAAATAAATTAAAATTACAGATTCACAACCCTGACTATATACAATATTACCCTTCTTTTAAATTTCCCTTCATGCACGATTGTCCACTTCATCCACACCGATCAGTGGTCCTGACTGATGTGGTCCAGGTATGGAGTACGATAGAGGGTCCTGAACTAGGACTCGGTCTAGGTCTAGGCGTAGGGGAGTGGGATCAGGAGCCCAGGTGTCCGGTTCGGAGTCAGGCACGGGCAGGTAGCCACCGTCACGGGGCAGGCACATGCAACAGCCTGCATCGGACAGGTCCAACTCGCTGTACTTGTACCCGGCCCGCTTCAGGAACTTGAAGTCCACCATGTCCTCAGACTCGCTCATCTCCACCAGAAGGTTCCAGAAGACGAGGCTGAGGAGAATGCCCAGCAGCTGAAAGGCAACAGTTACCAGACTTAAGAGGTGATTTTTTTTTTTACTGACTGTGGAATAGTTGCCCATGACAAGATTGAACTAGTCCAATACCTCTTATAAGCTACCTCTATTTTCTGGCGGCAAAACAAGTGCGGTAAAAACCTTTGTAAACATTCATATATAGTATCTGCATATTTGCCAATCTGCTCCATAGAACACTCTTAAAACACCATAACTGCACTGTAGATTCTAAATTCCCCAAGCCATCCGCATGTACCTAGAACAGTCACTGAGATACTAAGGCACTACAACGCTACAAACTGACACTTTTTTGCAATGGAATGAATGTGTGACTTTGAGAATTGGAATAGGGTTATGAAAACATGGTTAGTACAATCAGATATCCTAAGGCTAGAACCAGGTGTAGTCAAATCAAGATAGCTTGGCAGGGACAAGTTGCCCAGTATAACAGCAGTAATAAAACTTCATGGACGGAAGCTGTCATTAACCAAATGATTCCATAGCATGACCCCGACAATATATTAAAAGTGTTCTCTGAACTGCCAATGGTAATCCTATCTCTGCTGTGCCAGGACTGCCACCGTGATTTACTGAGTCAGGCACAGTCACCAAGGGCTCTGCCCTTCCCCAGCATGGGAGTTCAGGTCTGCGGGATGACAAGTTTCCGGAGCAGCCATTCCCATAATTGGTCTTATTATCAAATGGAAGGTCTTGAGCTGCGCAAAACCTGTGTATGACACTGCTGCCCTCTCTCCTCACTGCAGGAGACCCCACCTGTCAGTCTCAGAGACTCAGACTCAGTCTCTCTCTCTCTCTCTCTACCATCACCTTCGTCATCGACATCGTCTTCATCGTTTCATGTCTGATTTCAGAGGCCTTATCCATAACGTTACGTCTCCAGTCCAACTTCATCCCTTCCTCATTACATTCACTTCCTATCTCTCTCTCTCTCCTCACACCATCCCCCATCTCTCTGCCTTTCTCTCTTCCTCATTTTTCCTGTCTGTGTCGCGGAGTGATAGATAATTACCCCCCTCCCCTCTCTCTCACACACACGCACATAGAGAGAGAGAGAGAGAGAGAGAGAGAGAGAGAGGAGAGAGAGGACAGAGACAGAGAGAGACAGAGACAGAGAGAGAGAGAGAGAGAAGAGAGAGAGAGCTGGTTGACAGTTAAGGTGTCAGCATCACATCTGTGGCTAACACTTCCACATCAGTAGGAGGCTCTCTCTCACGTGCCCCAGCGCCAACGCCCATTTCCCTTGCTCATTACTGACGTGGGGGTCTTAATGAAGTGATAGACAAACAAGGTGGATGGAAAGCAATCAAAATGGAAATGCAGCTAGGGTGTTTGAAAAGTTCCCGTGAGAGAGAGAGAGAGAGAGGGAGAGAGCGATAGAGTGAGAAAAAGTGAGTGAGGGAGTGAGTGAAGTCTGTGCATGTATAGTAGAGGTAGAGAAGGGTAGGTAATGGGCTTTCATAATCACATTTCCATTTTTGCCATCACTCCAGCATAGACCTGTCAGCATGCAGCTAGCCCGCCAGTCAAAATTGCGGCTTGCTGCCGTATTTCAATATGAATGCATCTACCTCTCTGTGCGTATGTGTGTGTGTGAGAGAGGGAGAAAGATGGGTAATAGGCTTTTATCAAAATCCCTTTTGCACCCTTGTTGCTATGGCATTTCAATATGCCAACTGCCAGTATACGTGTGTGTGTGTGTGTACACAAGCGTGAAATCTACCTGTGGCAGGCCAACTGCACATGACAGCCCAATAGTAGCACCAACGTTGTCTCCCATCCAGAGGTTGACGGCGTGGATGCAGCCACGAACGTGAATCACCTCGTCCAGGACCTCCCGCTTGTACGAAAAAACAAGGGAACAACAATGAAAGGAATGACAAGGCCGAGATAGAGAGATGTAATGCGGGAAAAGAGATAAAAGAGTTGTTACAGATGAGGCAATACTGTTGCCACAGCAACAGATATAACAGGGTCAAATGAATACAAAGATAACAGACTTGATGGCACTATTAATTAGTGTCTGTTGTTGTTTGTCAGTTTTTTCCCTGTACACCAGTAAAAAAAAGCCAAGAGCCAAAAGGACTGCAGCGACAGCAGGAAGTGCCAGCAGCAGATGGTGTTCTGTCTGTGCTCCTGTGCAATAAATAATCTCACTGACACTCCTATCGCCATCACTTGAACCACTTCAGACTCTCCGTGGCAAAACAAACAGCCCCAAAGCATCCTCCATTTGATAACCACGATGTGGAGATTAAGCCATAAAATACAAATGTAAAAGTTCACATGGTGTAGTTTTACCGTTCACTGAGTTTGCAGTTTGCTCGCCCTGTGTGCAGTAGTAGCCCTTCAAAACCCGGAAACACTCACCTGGTCTTTCAAAGTCTTGTAGCCACAGAGCGTGTTGACAACCTCTCCCACCTGATTTGCACAAAGAGAGGGAGGACATCAATCAGAGCATGTGTACATAAAAGGAGGGCCCAGCCATTACATGCGGGGCCAAACATGACCAAAAACCAGCACCCTGAAAGGCTCCCATCGGGAGGCAGTGTTTGTCAGGAAGTGCTACAGTAACTTCATTCATTCCATGAGTGGGACGTACCCCTGTGGTCTCTAATAAACACTGCAAAATTAACACACCTAGGTGTGATGACACACCGATTGGATTTGTAAGTCCTTTGATCAACGAGCAATCACTCAGTCTGGCTTTCTGCGTCTCCCACGGGCCGAGCATTGGCAAGAAGCAGGAGGGCCTTCGGCTCAGATCGCTACCGCCGATGAAGGCTATCAAGGCAGGTAATTCATTCCACTGGCTGCACCGTGGCACACTGATGTCAAACTTCAGCAGCCAAGTATTGGAAGCGATTAGATCTGGGAGCGCCTGTTCGAGTGATTCTGCCTTTATCTGTGGCACATATCACTGGGTAAAGCACCCGGCACCAAGGACCCCAGGCTAAACCATGCCTCTCAGGCATGCCCTCATCCAATCACTGCATTCATTTAGTGGGGCAATTCTGTTTCGCTGCACTTAACCACATAGAAAACTACTTAAATAACAGGGTATTTGAAAAAAAAAGAAAATCTAGAAGACAAGAAAAATGTAACCGTTTGATTTCAGCGTTGGCTGAAACTTAAATAGAAACTTCAATTTGGCTCTTTAATTAAATGCCATTGAGATTTAATACAATTTGACAACAAAATGGCCTGATTTAATTCCAGCCTGGGACTCATTTGAAGCAGCCAAACAATCAGGGTGCTAATGTAATTTATCAGGATGCCAGTCATCTATTGGCAAGGGACAAAACCTCAAAAACCTCCACAATGAGTCAGTGACATCTAAACGCAAATGGACTGCATGTATAATTCATACAATAGTACACTATTGCCATAATCTTCACCCATGTGTCTTCTGATATGAGCTCCATAAAACAATAACCTACAGTTTACTCAATCTCTCTGAGCATGGAACTGGCCTCCCAATGCATTACTGATCCATTACCAAGAGCTAAAATCATTAGCCCCATATGATCCTATGGTGGGAGCCACTCAGAGCCCCGCATAGGGTCTCTCTCTGGTTAATTCAATCCATTTGCTGGGTTCATGGAGCACTCCATTCTTACTGTGGAGCTGCGGCGCGCCCCAGACATGCATTTCAATGGCTGCACATGGCAATGGGAAGAGCCATCAATGCTGCATTTGCTCTTGCGTCTGCCCCATGCTGATGGAGGTCTTGAGGGTAGGCGACCGAGGCAGGACTGCTAACCTTGTGCCGGACACAGCACGTGTATGGAACCCCACATGCCAGGGGGCCCGTTCCATTGCAGAAGTGATACTGGTTGACCGCCCAGTCCTTATACTCATCGCCACCGCAGCAGGAGAACTAGGGAATGGAAGAGAATGAGAATCAGTCAGTGTGGGAAGGAGATAAGATATATAGGAGCGCATATATTTACATAGAGAGAGAGCGAGAGAGAGAGAGAGAGAGAGAGAAAGAAAGAGTGACAGGGAGAGACTTCAACTAGGTCATCTCTTTCCATAGCCTTCTCAAGTGAACACAGTGCCTCGCGTTTCGACCCAAGTGCCATTCAAAATAAATTTGCATATTTCTGGGTGGGTTAAATTATCTGCCACTCTTTATATCCATATCCACATCTTCAAATCCAGGTGAATGATGGTGAACGAGGTGATCTCGCCTCTTTTTCCAACCTGAGACAGCATATTGACTTTAATCTCGCTGCTATTTCTGCCAGGGAGCAGATATTTGAGGAGAAGATTACCTTTGAGTGGGACGATGGAACCACGCTCAAATTGAACACTTAATTAAAAGCTCCCATTTACACTCTGCAATGGCAAACCTAATCTACGCACGGCTGAATGCCATAGAAAAAGGCCCATTTCTCTGTCTTTCACTGTGAGTGATGGTTATGGCCTTGGCAGAGTCTCTTGTTTACACGTAATGATGGGAACACTGTAGTGGTTCATGGTCCAGGGTAAATGGCCCTGTCTTAAGTTCTGTCACCCTTTCCTACTTAATGAATGCATCCACTTATCAACCCCCTACCTTCTGTTGCACATAGTCCAAGATGTTCTTGAAGTCCAGATCGTCGTAGTAGTGCTTTATGCCCTCTCGAATGGTCTTGTGGAACAAGGCAGACGTCTGTGCAGGAGAGTGCAATGAAAGAGGGATGAGATTTATCTTGAAATATATGGGCTCATTACAAAGGCTTTAACAATCCTCTTAAAATGTCTGGGAATGGGGTGATGTGTGAATTCAGTCACCTTATTTTCGAAAATGAGAGCTATCATGAGACCCAGGGCCTGCAGGGCCAGAAGAGCACAGAGCACACAGAGGAACTGCAGGGGAGGGGAGGGAGAGAGAGAGAAAAAACATGAAAAAAATAAAATAAAATGGGGGATATATTACTTAAAATAAGCAAAATGATATGCCAACAGAACAGGAAAATTTGACTTAACAAGATTAAAAAAAATATATATATATATATATAACCCAAATATATCTTAAAACTAGTGTGGCCAGACTAAAAACAAGTACATGTGTCTTGATTCTGACTTTGACAAAGCAGTTTTGTACTTGTCAGTGGTGATCAAACTAGTTTCAAGTTATAATACCTTATTAAGATAATTAAAAACTGAAACGCTTGAAGCAAGTGAAATGTTTTAACATAAAAAATGCCTAGTAAGAAGAAACATCTTGACAAAAAACAAGCATATATTGCCTTGATTTAAGATATTTCATCTTACTAAGATTAAAATTTTTGCAGTGCTATAGTGAGAGATTTTACCATAGAGTCCACAACTTCACATAGCCAACGTCTCAGTCTAACTGACCACATCTGACCACGTCTATCAACAGCCCCCCCACCACCACCCCCTGCTGGCTGTGCAGCATGTTTATGATGCTTTGCCTGCTGCACAGAGAGCCATCCCGTGGATAGTAACAGCCATTACTCACCATGTGCAACAGAGTCTTGTTGTCCCTGAGCGAGCCCACCATGCCCACCAGCGACACGGTGAACATCACCAGGCCCAGCAGGATGAGCACCACGGCCGGGGCCAGGAACACGCCCTCCAGGGTGCGGTTCCTCTGGCGCTCCACCTCAGCATACAGCCCCACGCACAGCACGCACAGGCCAAGGAGCTGGGGGGGGGGGGGGGGGGGGGGGGGACGACAGGAGAGGGGAAGGTTGGTTAGGTAGGGCGCCATGGATGAGCATGTTCCTTCACAAGCTGCAGTCGGCTGAATGGCATGTGGCCATGTGTTCATGCATTATTTAAACACATCTGGGCTGAACACACTGGCATGTGTAGGTTTAAACTACACTCTTACTGATGCTCTGTGCACATGCAGTGCAACATGTGCGTGTCTACACCGACCGTTATCCTGGTGTGTGATCATGACTTAAAGTTGTAACCGACCTAAAAAAGGCCTAAAGGCTTTGTGTGAGAGCGAGTTTGACATGAGGGCTGTGAGCGCTACCTAATCTAATTAGGCTTGTCGTCATGTCGTGATGGGCTCGTCCTGACCAATCCAAATTGATTTACTATTACTGCTTGAGTCTGATGGATCTGTGCAGCTCAGAATGCAAATGCAAAGACTCTTTGCCTCTCTCTCTACAACACTCTGTCACAGTCACATAAATAATGCTCATGCATGAGATTGAAACAGGCAAGCTTGCAGGCTTTTTTGACCACCAGTCCAGCCTTTCATGGCATCCTGTTGTACCAATGGTTATTAATTGCCCTGAAGCTTTACCGACTGCGCTCCACTCGACATCTCCATGTTCCACCTGCAGTACAACCTCTAGCAAAGATGTGGGGACAAACAAATGACGGCATGTCGTGCTAAATGAGAAAAATGACTTTCCACTTGCATCGCTTTTGTGAAAGGAGCTATGGCCCTCCCGCCGTAAACTTCGAGGCACTGGGGATCCATTTGTCATGCTTCAAACAGCTGGCGGCCAACTGTAAAAAGCCAGAGAGGGGCAGGAGCTCTCGCCACCTGCATTTTGATTTTCAATTTACGAGAAAGACCATTTCCTAAACATACTCTCTCTCTCCCCCATCTCACTCAGCTGTAGTAAACAGCAGCCAACATCGCTAACCTCACCCAACCTCCAGCACACACCTTTCACATAATACCCTTATTAATTTCACAGAGAGCCACATTGGCCCCTGTTCAATGCTCGGATCTCTCTGGATGAAACGAGCAGGCGGGAAGTAATAAAAGTGACACAGGTTTGCCACTGTGCTGCTTCAGTGCTGGGAGAGCTATTGTTGCGCACTAAGATAGGACACTAAATCACGAGCAAGGGGCGAGAGTGAAATTAAAAAGAAAACAAGGGCGCAAATCAAACTGAGCCTCCGAGAGACTAATATATGGCGGAGAGTAGTAATAAAAGTAAGAAGGAGATGAACAGAGCACAAAGAAGGACTTATTTTTATTAAAGGGCTCCACAAAGAATATTCCTGGCTAATCTGTAGGAAAAAGCTCTAACAAATGAAGGCTAAACCACACTATAGAGATAGCAACTTTTATTACACTTGGTGCTGACCTAATGTCTTTTAAAAATTAGCAGTCAATTAGAGAGATTAGGATCTCACATCTGACCACTTCTCGGGTAACATTTTGTAGCTCTGAGCATGAAACAATTGGTCACTGGTCCCAAATGACATGGAGGTGGGTATATCTCAGTTAAATCTTTTCTGGAATTATAGTGTGGAAAACTTTCAAGTGAGAAGAGCTTGGTCCACCAGATTGCTGGCAGGCCAATCAGGTACAAATACAGGATGTTTAATGCAATCTATTTCAATAGACGCCTAATGCTAAACAATGCATAATACTTAACACCCAAATGAATCCCTATGGATGGTGTGCTCACTACATGTAAGTAAGTGAAATATGGGTCTTAAAATGCCAAGCAAACAAAAGGATTTGAAGAGCTACCGCATCAAACCACTGACAAAATGTACCTTGAAACAGGGTACATGTGGTTCGTTATGGACGAGGGCAAAAAAAAACAATTATTTGTTTATTTCTTCATATTTGTGTTAAATAGCAGCAACCAAAAGATGTCTGCATTTCCGTTTGTTTTCGTTTGTATATGCAAAACAAACACACAGATTCAGTCTTTAATTTCCCTGTGGGGGTGCCTGAAACCATCAGTTGCTATTCATTGAGTCCAACCCAAGACTCACTGCAAGACTATGGCCTGGCTGACTGACAGGGTTGCCTACAGGATTGCCAAGGGCTTGGTGTGAGATGTAGTTCAATATGGCATGTAAGGTTATTGAAACTCCATATAAACATCAAGCAAACCCTAGCCTAAACTTTGAAAGCTTTTCTCAGTCAGCCCATAAAGTTCCTCCATCTGTAGGATAGGACTCGGTAGGAACACATTTCTGGAGGTTGTAGAAGTTCTGTAAATTTCAATTTGTGTGTACACTATATCATAAGACTTCTTTCTGAAATGTTACTTTCTGCCCCAGTTTGTGCGTAGATGATATCAGCTGTGCAATTTCTGTACAAGGCTGATGCACATAAAGAGGCCTACTTTCGGAAACCAAATATATTGTATATAGCAAATTAATATATATTTACTTAAGGATTGTTTACATTTTAACAGTAAGTGTAATTATGTAAAATGAGATGACGCTAAAATTATTAACGATGTACTACATGTGTCCAAGAGGTTTTTTTATTATCTTGAATTCATATAAAATATTTATGACTGTTCAAATTTGATCTGAACTTCTAAGCTATACTATGAAAGTTCTACTGAATCAGACCTGACACGTTAACACCGATCATTTCTGCTCCTGTCTCTTTAAATCTTCCAGTGTGCTCCTTTGCCCCACGCCCTGTCTAATTCATGTTGACATGTTAACAAAACAAAGAGCCTCTGTTTGGACCGAGAGTTCGCTCTGAAACTGGCCAAATTATGTTCATGCTTAAAACAAATGTTATGAACTACTGTGATTGCAATAACACATGAACTGACAATACCCGTAAGTTGACTGCCCCAAACGCTAATTTAGTTTAAGGACATGACAGCTTATGCTGTCAACAAACCCTGGGACGCACGACAGATTAATGGACTACTTTTGTGTACAATTCTTCACCTTGAACCTAGGGCTGTTAATGCAGTGTAAGCAAAGTGAATCCAACTAACCTAGACTATCTTTATATTGTCTAGCATGTTGATGCTAGGGCTATAGAAGTGAGGGACTATGGCACTAAAGTCTCTGATGGTAACGCACGCTGCACGCTACCAAGAACTACCACAGCTAGCTATCTTAGCTAATATTAGCTCATTAGTTATAACAGAAACCGCAGTGCGATACTTACCGAAAAAAGCATAGAGTACACGTTTAGAGTGAACTTGATAAAATAATAGAAGCGGATGTTGTCTTTCCATTTCGAGTAATAATCAGGCATGGTGAACAGTTGCTACCCTACCGTCATTCCACAAATGGGTTCATTCATGCTAGTTAATAGCAAGAAGACAACACGTTTTCTAAATTAAAAGACGGCTGCGTTATTTTTCTTTCATTTTCTAGACCATTTGAATTCGAAACCGATACTGTCGATTAAAACACAGCACATCCCATGTATGAAATATTCAAAATGTTCTACCCTCGTAAACAAAAACAACTTCCGTGCCGCTGTCCATGCCTTTACAAGACACACTTAAAGGGCCAGCCTCATCAATGGCAAACTGAACACGGAAAGAAAACAGAACTGTTGACGTTATCAAGTGTGTTACTTTAAACAATCAAAGTTAAGGATACTATGATATCGCCGCACTAATTCGCCGAAGAAACAAAGAAGACGTCTGCACATGCTTTCTAACGCCTTGAAGAAAATAGGTCGCCTGTCTTCTTTACCAGCTTCTGCCCTCTGGCTATTTCATTGGCTTGTGCTTTGCATCCTCCGCTGCTTTGTTTCGAGGATGTAGATACAGCAGGATAACACATGTGTGGACCCAAAAAACACTTACATTTTATTGCATCATCTCGTTAGTCTTATTTACTCTTTGTTCGGATTGGACAGAGGAAAAAGAGGGTTTTGTTTTAATTGTGTCCGGTAGGGCTGAACGATTTGGGAAAATAATCTAATTGCGATTTTTTTACCAAAATATTGCGATTGCGATTTAATATGCGATTTTTTTTTATCCTCTTTTTTTCCCAACAAAACGTGATGAATGATTTAAATATGACCAACACAATATTAGATACATTTAGTGTAAAATATTCTTTCCCACATTTTACATTTCTGCTCATTACAGAAACAAGAACAACAAATCGGTGGCTTTGCCACTGTGCATTTAAGTAATTAAAAAAAAGTCATTTTAAGTATAAACACTAGGCATGCACTTTTTAAACACTGTGTGCAAAATGTACCATCTAAAAAAAAAAAAAAAAAAAATTTTTTTTTTTTTTTTTTTTTTTAGACCACGTTTTTTAATCGCGAACGTTGCGGTTAGAAAATCGCGTTCTATCATATCGCGATTAAATCGCAAATGCAATTAATCGTTCAGCCCTAGTGTCCGGGCAGAGGGAGTAGCCTAAACTTGTTTGACCATTAGCTGGCCTGCCTATAATGATGAGTTAGACTTATTGTTATCTTACTGTGCGTGCCTAAGTGACTTTTTAATTAACATTTAGCTTCCTTTAGCTTTAGGTCGTGCAAAAGACAAGTCAGGACGCAACTGCAACATTCATATTTTAAGTGCACTTTTGTGAAAGTATGCCTAGGATTTTTGTTCTGCCTGGTGGGTTGCTGAGACTATGAGGGAAGAGCCTGGGAAATCTGTCCATGTTTCTGAGATCAAATTAAATAAAACTGAAACATTGATTGGAGCTGAGCTGTATGGATATTTCATCTAACTGCTAATCACAGGATATATTGAAGTGGTTTTTCTCTTTTTTTCTACATGGTTCTCTTTGTTAGCCTACCAGGCTTATGGCTGTTTCAGTAATTACTTTTCGATGCATGTGGAGGTGATAAATCGGGAAACATCTTCAGGAATTGGCAGTCATGTTTCAGATATTTAATGGAAAGGGAACTATATCTTCTATTATGCAGCACTGAAGGATGTGATTAGTGTAAGAAGTGCCTTTAAAGCCCTCTCATTGTATATGCATGGGAAGTTGGAGATGGATGGATGGAGGATTCATGTCATGAGTGCACCAGTCAGAACCTCTTTGTTTACACAACTGTGAAAGGACATTCGCCAAAACTGTCCTTGGTTTCAATAAACCCCAGATACTGTTTTAGAACATTTCTTACAACTTCATTACCTACCTCTGTACATTGCCATTTTGTATTGGATATCGGACATCCATTCTATAGTGCTCATTGGAATTTGCAATATAAGCACAACGACATGACCAAAGAGTGTCTCTCATGACCATTCATGTCATATAAAGGGAATGCTCATGTCCTTGTACCAACACACAGTTGCATGAGTGATGCAATTGGTATGAAAGCATTGTTTGCCTATGCTATCACAAAGCAGCCTTTGGTCCTTGAATTTAAACTTGTGTCTTGTGACAGATTGATGTTGCAAGAATGCATTTCACAGAAGAACAATAATATTCACATACAAACACTCATTGGCAGCAGACTAGTGAAATAAAATTTCCTTGAAGTTTCCATTGTGCTGATGTGAAACTTTGCATTTGTGTGTCACTGATGCACAGATCATCCTTTTGTAATCTCACCAAAATAGTTAGAAAGCCGCTGATTATCTTTCAGGTGGGGCTGTGGATGTAATTACATTTCTCAAAATGCTTTGTCTGCTGCATGTCTTAACCCAGGGCTTTTTTGTAAGGATAGCAAGAACAATCCCTTGAGTGACACTCCAATACATGAGAATGTGTTTAGAATATAGGATGTCTTATTCTATGTGTAACATTCAATAATATATTAGTAATGAATTATGGATCTTTGTAACAAGGACCCTATTTTTGCAGACAGTCCTGTGCAGAGGATGCTCACACAGGCCATCACTGCTGGGTAAAAAAAAAACACAGACAGTCAAGCAATGTAGACCAGGACCAACTGGCAACTATACTAAACAATGAAGCCTGTTCCATGATGTCGTCAATTTGAAATGGCAAGAAATATCATTGTCTCATAGCACTTGTCTGTCACATATACCGTTTACAGACATTGGTTCTCTTTGCCCTAAAGAGTAGGCTTATATCATACTTGCAATGACAAGAAGAAATGCAGTGGTTAGCAAAGGATAAATAGCCTGAATTTTTGTGAACTATTTGAGCAAAAAGGAGATGCTATCATTTTATTCTAGATATACGGTCCTCCTTGTGCTATAAAACTGCTGAGTGAGTTTTCTGTGGAATGCGGCTAAGCAGTGACTCCCTCCAGATTGAATTTCCCTTGCATGACATGAGGAAAGGTAGCTTCTAAACATACATTTACTTCTCTGTACAAGCAGCAGTGGGCTGAGGAAAGTGTTTACCTATCTTAAATCATGGAAGATATCTAGAGATCTTCTGGTTATTGCCATTCTTCTCCTATTATGCTAGAATGTAGTCTAACTGCTTCTCGAGCAGTTGGAGTGTGAAATTAAGTTTTGGACGTCTCTTCACTGACAGCCTTTAGCAGACTTAGTCTATGGACAGAACCTCGCTATTTTGGGATGTTGTGTTGTGTTCCGCTCCAATAAAACATTAGGTAGACAGCATGGAAAAACCGACTGATAAATGACAGTGACCAACGCAATTTGAGCTTGCAAAGATCCTTTCATATGACCTTCTCTTGCTTTAAAACCTAAGAGTGTAATGAATATAATAAAGATAAGACTGTAATTAACTTCATGAGGAGTGCAATATAGGATAACCTAAAGGATGAGGAAGCAAAACAAGCACAGAGGAAGGTTATATAAATGATACATGTTGTAGCCTATACTATAGATATATGGCAGTACCAAAGCCACCCCTTGAATACAAATGTGAGCTGAACTTCTGAGGTACCTATAAGGTATTAACAGAACTGCACCAAAATAGCCTAATTGGTCAGTGGGGCATATTATATGAATTAAATTAATAGTGGGCTAGCCTAATGACTGAACAAATCGTAAAAATCTCAGCTATGAGTGTGTTTCCGATGCTGTTGATTCTTCAATGCTCAAAATGGCACGTGGGCTTAGAAATATTTGCTTTGAAATGGAAAATATGGCATTTGTAAGGAAATCTTTCTTGGAGGCTAAAGTGAAGAAATACAAACAACTTAACCTTGTCATTCAAAATGCCATAGACTAGGCTTGGCTACGCTTGCAGATAGGGCTATAGCCTATTAACATTTTTGAACATATCTGCACAAGTAGATTATTTTGCGTTGACATCTGGTAGGCTACAACGAAAAACCGCCAGGTGGTGTAATGAACAATTTAACTCACTGAATGATATCTATCAGGCCTATTGATCGGTTGTGGTGCAAGTAAGAATGAGATGAAAGCTCAAATACACATTCATTACAGTAGGCCTACTGAAATGAAAAGTTACTGGTAGGCTTGTAAGTAGTGAAGTGAAATAGTGAAGGCAACGTGAATCATAGTTAACCACTTTCAGTACAGGCTATTCTGAATGTCACAATCACCCCCGAAGACAAATAAAAGACGCTCTCTTCTCGAAAGCAAATGCATTTCAAAATCATGCAACATAACGATATACATTCTGTCAAAAGTAGCCTAGGCTATACAACTGAAGTCAAAGGAAAGGATGCAAGGATTTAAGCATTTTTAACATTTTTCCTTTTATACTGAAATATATGCGGAATATTTATTTGCTTTATGCTTTAATGTGACAATTACAGCTGCCTGGTGCTTTTTAAGCTATATGCTGACAGCTACTTTCTCACGCATACGTCCGTGGCGTTTCTCATCGGCTGCGTTCCTCAGTTTGTGATGTGAGAGAGTGGATGCAGTCGTAACCTGGCGCTGGCAGTGGCAGATGAGAGAAAGGCATGTTGCAGTCATACTGTTAACCTGAAGCTGGCAGAAGAACTGTTTTATGACAGTTGTCTTCGGGTCTCGTAAAAGAAACCCCATCCGATTTTATGAGAGGAAAACATCGAGGAATAGTCTACGATTGTGGCGCTGTTTTTCTGTCTGAAAAGTTTTGATATTTGGCGAATATTAAATCTACAATGTGCTACAAATACTTATGGAACCTTAGGATGTATCAGTTAATAGGAATTTGCTGTTATGTTGGGTGGTACTGTCACCGCTTATTTTAAGAAGCAAATTATGGTTCATTTGGCGAAAATAACAAGACGACAAAAGTAATAATATCAAATGTATAAACTGGGAAAATGGATCCACTTTTTAATGCAACTGATTCATCAAGCAACTGGACAAAGTCATCGGAGACTAACGACACAAATTATGAGAACCAATTTGTACAAGCCGTTTGGAAAGTGGCTCTTTGGGCACTAGCTTACAGCCTTATCATCATCGTATCCGTTGTGGGAAACATAGTGGTAATATGGATCATACTAGCACACAAACGCATGAGAACTGTGACAAACTACTTTCTTGTGAACTTAGCGTTTGCCGAGGCGTCTATGTCAGCCTTCAACACCGTCATCAACTTCATCTATGGAGCGCACAACGACTGGTACTTTGGCCTGGGTTACTGTCGCTTTCACAACTTCTTTCCCATCGCTGCCCTTTTTGCTAGTATCTATTCCATGACAGCGATTGCTTTAGACAGGTAAGTGTCCTGTATTAAGTTGTCCTTGGAATTTAGATTTTCTTTAGAATACTCATTGGACACGCAGAATAGCATTTGTAACCATATGGTCTTTTTTAACAGGCTATAGTAGTTTAAATTGCAGATGGTTGACAGTGGAAGTTTCTAATTACCGCCCTGCTTATAAGGGCAAAGGGTTCAGTCTATGTTCTGTAATTCATTAGATGTGTCTTTTGTTAACAGAAAATCTCATTAATGACAATCCTGTATGTGTCAAGGGGTTCAATATGATGGATTGTGTGTTATTTTTGCATATTAGTAAATTAGAGCTAAATAATGTCATTTGCATGAGCATACATTCCAGCTTCTCCACGAGCCAACCGATCATCTTTGACATGCATAATATGTTCATGAAACTGAAATGAGATGCTCAGAAGTTCTCACCAATGCTCAAGGGAAACAAAGTGCTGTATGGATGGTCACAGCTATAGCTGGGGTTCAGCTTCCAATGTTTTTCGACTGGTTATCTGTCATCCTTCTAGTAACACCAGATTCATCATCGTGATGGCTTGGTTTCTCTGCAAGGCTAGGAGAGTGCTCACTTTGTATGCAAGGAGTGTCTTGTGTGCGCACACATTTGTTTGTTGGCAAGAGCCTCTGAGACAGCATGGCTTACAGTTTGTCCTTATCATGGTGAAAATGAATTACACATCCGATAAAGCCCCAGCTGCTGGAGTACACTGAACACTTCCATTACTGATACACATGTTGGCTTGAGTCATGACTTGCATCACTTGATCAGTTCCACCTGCTTAACGATGTAGTCTGGTCCAAAATAACCAAGAAGTATCACACATTTCATTGTGAACTGGACAGCACTTAGGCATGAAACCGTCTTGCAAGAATCAGTCCAGCTCTCAAAGAGAGACTTTACTCAGACAGAGCCTACAGTGATCCACAACCCTGCAGTCTATCCACATTTACCCTTTACCCTCTGACTGTGGGCACGGGAAGCAATACACTACAATTCACTCGCACATTCCTTTTTTCCTATGCGCATGCAGCAGCATAAACTTGACCTTTAAACATTTTTCAAAATTCAATTACCCTCGGGAGTTAGAGCTTGGAGGGGGGAAATGCAGTGTGAGATGGCAGGAGGCCATAGCCTAAGTCCCTCATTAGGTGCATATCATGCTGGTGGTCAGGTGTTACTTCCAGCCATCTTAAGACATCTTAAGACAAGACATATCACCTTTATAGCCACATGATTTGACTTCAATTGAGGAGAGAACTGTAATTTGTATGTGGCGGTTAATAAAATAATAATAAAATATAACATTTTGATTTATAATGAAAATGCTGGGAAGAGACATAATCTGGCTATAACCAGACTAGTTAAATACGGCTTTCACATGAATGTTTTTGTTGTTGTTTTGTTTGCTTGTTTGTTTTTCAAGCCTGCTTGAGATGTTTTTTTTTTTACCCAGTGCTCAATGGAAAGCCCCGATGGAAATTGATAATGGCTGTGCAAAGCCCTTCCATATTCCCTTTGCTAACACGGTTAATGCAGCTTTCTCCCAGATCCAACATCTGCTGCTGCCATCGCCGCCGTTGAGTCATCACCTCACCATCTCACACGTAGCTCAGCTCACTTTCGCAAATAGCACTAAAGCTGTCACTTCCTCGTGCTAATACCAGTCGTCAGCCTCGGCAGCAACGTGGCGCAGCTTACATCAATGATGACGACACAGAAGCCCACATTTATGCGCTTGTTTCCTCAGTCCTTTTCTACCTGTTCAGTTTGTCCCTTAACTTGAGAAAACATATGCCAATGGAAGGAGCATTGTTTCACTGTTGTAGCCTCACACACCCTCCTCCTACATGCATGCAACCACATACATACATGCTCACACACATCCGCACACACACACACACACACACACACACACACACACACACACACAACACACACACACACACACACACACACACACACACACACACACACACACACAGACATCCACACACACAGGAAATCCATGGCATCAGCAGCGGATGCACCCAGGTGCTTGCCCGTTGCATGTGTCATGCCTTAAGGAGGCATTTTGTTTCACATTTGTCAGGGAAAATGCCCACCGCCAATAAAGAGGGGATGTTGCCTACAGCAGTGATTCTGTGGTACTGGAATAGAAATTAGTCATGATTCTGTAGCATCCCAGGCCATGGACCTTTTCACAACTCATTAGTTTATTCCTGTTGGACTTAATCATAGGGAAATAAAAAATCCCCCCCCTGCAGAGACAATAGGGCCTTGGAAAACAGGGACTGTAATGACATTTTGCAACCCAAACAAAATAAAGAATGAGAAAGCTGTTAGCATTCACTCCTCGATTACCCCCTCCCCTAACCCCATTATTACTTTAATGCCTGCATCTCACTGAACTATTGAATTGTTTTCTGTGTCTTTGGGGGCACTCTCAATGTCTGTCCGGCATTTGCTACTGTGTACATCTCCAGCAGCTACATCTATGTTTTACTTTCATTCATCTATTTCATGCTGAATCAAGCTCCTCCCTGAGAAGATTACTTGCATCTCCTTGGTCAGTTTCTCTCCTCTGTTGGTCACTGTTTGGGCTCAAATAAGGAAGATTACATTTTATTCCAATTTTAATTCATTGGACAGGATTATATGAAGTAAAATAGTGTGATATTTTTAGCTGTTGCCTGCCTCTCAACAGAGTTTTGATTCTATCAGTTATCAAAGGTTCATCCACCATTTTGAATTTGTCAGTTGGACATTTTTAGATTAATCAGATTAACAAATGAATTCTACCAGCAATTTAGTGCCAGTGTTGAGGTTTGTTACAGCAAAAGTAGACAGACCAAATGTGGTTCAATCTTAGTTTCATCAGACCAGAGGATTTTGCTTCTCATGGTCGGCGAGTTCTTCAGGTGCTCTCAGTGAGCTGTCATGTGCCTTTTAGTGAGGCTTCATTCTGGCCACTCTACCATGAAGGCCTGATTGGTTAAGTGCTTCACTGTTGGTTATCCTTCTGAAGTGAGTTCTCCCATCTCCAGAAAGGAACTCTGGATCTCATTCATAGTGACCATTGGGTTCTTGGTTACCTGTCTTATCAAGGCCCTTTGTCCCCAGTTACTCAGTTTGGCTGGTGAATTCAGATCTATGAAGACCTTTGGTGGTTCTAAATCTTTTCTTTTTGAGAATGATGGAGGCTTCCATGCCGTTGGACACTTTTAATGCTGCAGAAATGTTCTTTCTGTTCTGTATGCTTCCCCAGATCTGTGTCTTGACACTGTCCTGTCTCACAGCAGGTCTATGGGCAATTCTCTCAACCCCATGGCTTGGTTTTCACTCTGACATACACCATCAATTGTGAGACCTTATATAGACAGGTGTATGCCTTTCCTAATTATGTTCAATGAATTCAGTTCATTGAGGCACAAGATTTTGTAATATATGCTTTAGAACAGGGGTTTTCAACTGGTTTTGTCCCAGGGACCACCATTCTGACTAAAAAATAATTTGCGGCCCACTGATGTGCCTGCACGCGCGTGCGTGTTTGTAACCACCGCTGCCACGCCCCCTCCCCCTGCACAGATATTTTGCCTATAACACTTAAATATGTGAAATTATCAGGGTACATCGCTAGCCGCCACCACGCCCCCTCCCCCTGCACAGATATTCTGCCTGTAAGACGATATTTTCACGATATTCAAGAGTAATCGGGAAATGTGTTGAAATATCAAAGCAAATTTATAAAAATAAAAAAATTCAATGGTGAACTGATCAACATAGGCTCATGTCGCGGACCCCCTGCAATGCCGCCGCGGACCACCAGGGGGCCACAGACCCCCTGTTGAAAACCCCTGCTTTAGAAGATGCTTTTAGATGGTTTCTAAGCATTAGTTTTTATATTGTTCAAATAATTACCAGCATAAAAATCTCAAAAGTCTTTTCAAGATTAAAGAGTTACTCTTTTGGCATTTGTCCCTTCCTACCGCTACACCTTCCAACTGGACACATTCCAGATCACTCTCCTGACCACAAGTAAGGTACAGCCCAGAGAAGAGGCATCTAATGCAAGTCAGTGAGACTTGGGTAAAGGCATTACAGATGGCAAAACAGGCATTAATAGATGATTATAGAATCTGTGTCGGCACCCTTAATCACTTTTGAGGCCTTGCTGCAGTTCTATTAGAGTGTTAAAAGAAGACAGGTCTGCAGAACTGGAACAATTTCTGTTGTTTTGTCAACTCCAAGTGCCTTTATTCCCTATAATGTTTTTCCAGCGACGGCTGGACAAATTGCCTTAAGATCCTTCATTTAGATCCTTGTTCAGTTGTTCTCAAAGTATGAACAAAGTGTCCTCTTGACTCTGTACAGACAGAGGTTTGTGTAAGGATTCCTTGAGAGGGATTATCCTCAACTGAATTCACAGCTCATTCACTGTTGAAATATCCGCAATGCGTGACAAATTATGTACCCACACAACCATAAAATGTCCTTGTCCCAGGGGCAATTAGCCACCTGTCGTTTATGGAGAAATATTTTCTCACCTTTCCTCCTAACTTTTCTAGCATCACTCTCAAGAGGACTGAGCCCAGGTCTCCCAGGACCATCTGTCTTGTCATCTAACAAATCTCTTCTTGAAACCCCATCCTGAATGTTACTCATTACCCCCTCTCATCTCCACATTTCCCTGAATCAAATTGAAATTCAAGTATATTAAATTCTATTTATATAGCGCCAATAACAATTGAAATGATCTCTTTATCTCGGAAGGGAAGAGAGAAAGAGAAGAGATAGAATAAGGAGGGGGCAAAAAGGAAGGGAAGAGAGAAAGAGAAGAGAGAATCAGAAGCAAGCACAATAAAATGTGCTCTGTTTAAATTTTCCTAAAAAATAAAAGACCTCAAAGCGCTTTCCTGCCATGGTCTGACCTAACTGTGCCATCACACTCCATGTCCTCCTCTGACTGCTCAGCGTTTGTTTGAGTCATGCTAAGTCGACCCCTGATGTGCTGTCGTAACATTGTTCTCCCATCCCACAGCCTGATCTCTCATGCAAAACTCCTCCATCTCCCATTTCACTGGACAGGACCACCTGCAAGTTCCTTTGGAGAAAAACGCTTGGCAACTAATGTCAGTGCATATATTCAGCCATCAAACTCCAACTGCATCCCTTCAAATCAGTGTTTCTAAAATGTCCATTTAATACCTCTATGCATCAGTTTAGTGATCAAACGTAATTGACTCTGATGGTTAAATAGGAAGGAACCAAATTCCTTTATAGTGGGAGAGGAATAGTATTACTGCAGTGATATAACTCACCCACCATCCGTGTATCACCTATTAGATTTGAAAAGATTTCCGTGTGTTTAACATTCAGGAGAGCTCAATTTCAGTAGTCCTGTGAACAGGATGATTTCATCCTTGCAACAAGTGGAAGCCTGCTTTTCACTCACTTTTCAGTCTGGAAAAGATGCTGATAGAGGTGGTGTAGTATGCAATTTTGAACAGTTTTTCCCATTCCTTCCTTGGACAGGTACATGGCTATCATCCACCCCCTAAAACAGCGGATGACAGCCACTGAGACCATGGTGGTAATCGGCGTAATCTGGGTCTTGGCTCTTCTGCTGGCTTTCCCCCAGTTTTACTACTCTGACCTTGGCTACTTCCCCGGACGTGTGGTGTGCTACATCGACTGGCCCGAGTACATTGAGAAGATGTAAGTTTTCAGGTGTCAGACTGCATTTTAACAGATTTTCAGACATGTGCCTTTAGCAGACTGTGATGTCTGGAATGACATGCATTTATACGTGCGTTGCAACAGAGAGCATACAGAATGAATGCAGATATGGCCAAGTTTAACTATTCCTTCTACATGTTTTCTTAAAAAGCCTTGTAGCAAACCACGAGTTAACTTGACTAGCTGCTCGACAAATGAATGGGAATACTTCATGATAAAATATAGAGCTGAACAACACTGTTTAAAATGCTACCCCTATTTCAGCCTTCAGCCCTTGCGCTAAGTGAAATCTCTCTTAATTTTTTTGTGTTTATTTTTTTAATTGCACTCTTCTTAAAAGAGACTGAGTGTTCTCATTAAGTGTAATCTCATTCCATTCATCACGGACAATCAAAAACATGCTTAGCAGGGATAGCTTACTGCCTCTAAATAACTATGCATTGAACGAGCACAATGCCTTCACACATTCAATTTAGAGGTGTGAATTCTCAACAAAGGCAGAGGCATGCATGATCAACCACAAAAGCCTGGCCCTTAGTTATGAGTTCCAGTCTGTGTTTGTCTGGAGTGGGAAATCAGTGGATGATAAAATTGTAAAGGGGCCAGTGACCATGTGATGTCTGTGTTTATTTAAGCACAAATATAGGAATTTAATTAAACCCCCTGCTGGCTCTACATACAGGCTGAGGCAAGGCAAGGCAATTTTATTTATATAGCGCATTTCATGCACATGTGCAACTCAATGTGCTTTACATACAGTATACAATAGCAGGAAAGACAATAAAGAATTAAAATGATAAAAAATAAGCATAAAGTGAAACAAGTAAAAAGAAGATGATAAGCATAAAAATAAAAGATAAGAAAGTAAGTGTACTGGAAGAACATAATCATATGGAATATAGGTGCCACAACTCACAGTTTAGACAGGTACTCCTGTAGCAAGCGAACTGAGAAGGTTATCTATCAGCATGGAATTTTGGTTCATAGGCTGAGGAGGGTCAAAGCCATCTCAGTGTGATATGTGCCTGTCTCCCTTCATTAGACGGCTTATTTTCTCACATCTTCCATCTTTCACCTTCTTCATCTCGTTTTATTTTTTATTTATTTTTTGCCATGTGCCACTTTATTGTTGTTGTGAAATGGTGCCATGACGCAATGGAGTCCAATGGGTTTTTTTTTCTCTCAGCTGGTGAGATCTTCCCTATTAATACACCATGGCACATGGCACACTCGTGATGGATGGCTTCAAAGCACAATGAGGCTCAATAACACTTTTAGCCGAGGTGTAAATCTTTAGGCAATCTTCTAATGCCATAGGCAGAACTGGACCGGGGTGAGGGGGTGCACTTGAATAGACATGGGAACAAAGAGGGTTTACACATACAGACACACACACACATGTGTAAGCATACAGTCTTACTCTTTCTGTCTGTCTGTACCTCAAGCGCACAAACATCTTCTCACACATCACACTCAGTTGCTTTCACTCCCTCCCCCCTTTGTCTCTCTCTCTCTCTCTCTCTCTCTCTCTCTCTCACACGCACACGCACACGCACACGCACACGCACACGCACACACACTACACCATTCTGCTTTTTACAGAATGAATGAAACCAGTTCAGAATATCAACCACAGGTGTCTGTAAATGCAGCATCTGTGGTGCTTCTATCATTTTGTCTCCAAGTGCCATTGTTTGGCAGTTGGCTGAGCTTCACACATTGATTGTCTGTGATGAATAGCAACAAGACAAAACAATGTTCGTGTTGGAATAGCTGTTGTACTTATTACTATTTTAATGAAACTATAATGACTGGCACTTGTGGGTTAAGTGTCCCGAGCCTGGGAGCTACAGTAACTCAGTTGGGTGCATGTGTGTGTGTATTTGTGTGTGTGTGTGTATTTGTGTGTGTGTGTGTGTGTGTGTGTGTGTGTGTGTGTGTGTGTGTGTGTGTGTGTGTGTGTGTGTGTGTGTGTGTGTGTGTGTGTGTGTCTGTGTCTGTGTGTGTGTGGGATGAGAGCTAATGGACATGTCTAATTGGGGCGGACTCCAGGGCCGAGCCGTAGCCACTGTGTCTGTCTGTGCTCATACTGACCACATTAGCTTGCATGGACCCATGATCATCTGCTATAAATAGTGCGGAGGTTGATTACTAAAAGTTGACCAAGAGTTGCACACGAATGGTCCCGACACATAGGCACACTCGTCTGAAAGCGCACACAATTGTACGCATCCACACACATACACATACAAACACACGTACACACATACAAACACACACATACACACACACATGCACATGCACACACACACACACTCTATCTCTATCTTGCCTCCCACTACTCACCTCTCTGTTTCCCATTTCTCGCAAAAAAAACGTTTTCTTCGCTTCAGTTTATTTCTTTTATTTCAACTGAAGTTGTCTTTCACACACTCAGACATATACATAAATACACTTCACAGTCAGTCTCTTTGTTTCTGTATTATTCTCTCTTCTGTCTCACGTAGAGAACAAGCACACACTCTCTCTCTCACACACACAGAAACACACACCTACACTTACACCCCCCCCCCCCCCCCCCTCCAACTTGCAAACTTCAGAGTCTTTGAACAGTTTTGGCAAGTCAGGCCACATTATGCAGGGTGTCAGGCTGCCTCTGCTACCTCATTCATCTCCCTCATAACGCAGGGAAGCTGCAGAGCTGATGCAATGTGCAAACACCCACACGGACAGAAAAAGAGGGCCATCTCAGGAGTTCCCTCGAAAGCTTGTAACACTGGTGGCACGGCATGAAACATGCTGAAGAAAACAAACGAAACGAAAAAACACCTCCAGTGTCTGTGATATCCCTGCCATGGCCCAGCAGATGTGTGACAGGAGTTTGTTGATAAGCGGGTGCTGACAGCGTCGTGACGGAGCCAGAGCCCTGAGTGCAGCGCATCTCCATCCTCCACGACACAGATGTCTCTACGGTGACCCCTAGGGCGCCCCGTCCCCCATTTCCCCCGCCCGCTCAGAGGCAGCAGGCAGGCAGGGGAGCGGAGCGGTGTCTGTGGGAGAGAGAGAGAGAGAGAGAGAGAGAGAGAGAGAGAGAGAGAGAGAGAGAGCGGCTCATTGGGCATGCTGAGGCAGTGCGCTCAGTGCGGCACTGATTTTTGCAAATTGCCATAAAAATCCTGACCAGCCACCAGAGCTGCAACCAGGCCTTTTAGTCTGCTTGTTTCATTTTCACCTCATCTCTCCATCTTTTTTTTCAGTCAGTATCATTCTCTCCAGAGAGATGTGTTTGTAATGCCAGCACCCAAATGCTTATGCGGTATTATGGTATGGCGGAAGTGGTGCATATATTTAATCAGTAATATATATGAGAGAATGGTATACTCCTGATATACCTCATGCCTCAGATAAATTATTAATTCTGTAATACAGTATACCGACACAGCATATTTATCTACAACCACAAATGATTTAACTTACTCACTTCCCATGAACATTACATATATGTATACGAATACCTGTGCTGGTACCTGTGCTTTATGGAACTCACTGCCCATGCCTGTAAATAGTTTTTGTGTGATATCATCAGTATGCAGCGATAAGAGTGGCATCCTGTGTTTGTGCCGTGTGCTCTCCAGCTCCATGTCTCTCCGTCCTCCACCCGCGCTAGTAACATGGGCACAGCAAGGGTTTGGCAATCCATGCAGGCTGCATTTTAGGGGAAAGGAAATGGCTTTTAAAGCGCCTACCAGTGCCAGCAGGGTAATCCATTGGGAGACGAGTGAAAGAACAGTTCACCTCATAAGCTTAGTGTGTGAGAGAGGTCGTCCATTTCCTTTCTTTGCTGCGCTCCACATTTAGAAATGGACTTATTTGAATTAGTTCTGCCTACTTCAGTCCGCGTAGAGTTAATCCCTTTAGTCTTTGGGAAAAGCAACAAATGAAAATGGTCTTCTTGAGTCAAAATTCATTCCCGTTCAATTGTAATAAAAACCATAAAAAAACTATTCTTCTAAAAATTATATTCTTTTATCACACACTGTTGGATACCTGCTTGTTGCATCACTGTAATATCAGCTATTTCTCACACTGTTAGACAGTCTTCAATTACTTCTGATGACATATTAGACCATAAAAGGAAACTCTAAGGATGCAGACAGGGAGATGCTAAAGTTTGTTCTCCTCTTCAACTTTACCCCTGAGGACTTCTCAACATTCAACAGTAATTAATAAGAAGCAATTGCCAATTTCACACATCTATGGTTGCCACTGTGTTCATCTTGACACTTTGTTTAAAATGGCTGCCTTCCCAAGGCCCCAACAATGCAGTTAGGGTGACCAGGTGTCACGGCATTTTGATTCTTTGTCCCATGTTGAGATAATGTCATTCATTTTAATTGTCAGAAATAAGAACACATGGATGCGTTTAGTTTTTTTTATCCGCCCAGCACGAGCCACTTATGGATAAACTACTACTACTCTATTTATAGCGCTACATCAAAAACAGCAGCCTGGCTCATACCCAACATAGCCAAGCTTTTCTTAAAGACTGGCTTTCATCCAGTGGCTGAGAAGACAGCATTGGAGGAAGGTCATTAAAAGGCCTTGACTGCCGTCATAGAAATTTTGAAGACGCGGGGCCAGTGAACTCCTCTGCTACGTCACAAAAGCCAAACTTACACAGGTGTTTACGAGCCGAAAGGCAGCATACAAAAATGTCTTATTAAGTTAAATAGACATTATAATCAAAGTTTTGGGTTACCTCTCGCCGTTGGTAACATTGTCCTGCACAAACTTACTACTCATCCCCCATTTGGTCTGTTTGCATCTGGTCATTCTACATGCAGGAAAAACAATGTAGAAACAGATTGGAAGTGACCCTTGCACATACAGTAATTTTGATTATGAGTTGTTTGCTCCAGAATTGTCTAGGATTTGCCCTGCACTGGATGAGTCAATCTTTCTTTTTTTATAGAAAACTATAATGAAACACTTCAGTCCAAAGTGCTCTTTGCCTTGTCCGCACTTCAAACTCTCTCCACCCACTCTGTCTGTGCCACTATGACATATTAATTTGTGCACTGAGCCCCTAGACGGCCAGGAAGCCCTATTTCATACAGGAAGGAAACGAAGTCCATTATTTATAATAACATTTCCACTGTTAAATCAGCCTGAAATAAGTCATAATCAATCCTTCACTGTCAGGCATCTTCACCTAATTGACACCTGGTGAGAATACCCACATCATGTATAATTCTGAGGGCGAAGAAGAAGCCATGCTCAGGTGGTTTATCGCTCTTCCACATCCTTCCTCCTCTCAGATTCACTGTCTACTTCAATGTGTGTTGTTTGTGGTATTCTGTTTAAAAAAAATTATTCAGCTGTACAGGTTCCTCAGAGAGCCTTTGTGTGGCAGGTGGAGCGTTAATCATACTTTAATACACTTACAAATACAATTACATAGTCCTTATTAGATTAGATTGCCAATATTAGTGGCTATCTCATATTTCTGTACCAGCTTATCCCACATTTGTTTCGTAGTATTTAATTACCTGTGTCTTTTCCACATGGTCTGTCATTCTGTCCTCTCTCCATCTCTCATTGCTCATAGCTACTACGTGTTGCTGGCTGTGCTGATCTACCTCCTGCCCCTGCTGGTGATGGGTTGTGCTTACCTGGAGGTTGGGCTCACTCTGTGGGCCAGCGAGATCCCAGGGGACTCGTCCGATCGCTACAAGGAGCAGCTTATCGCCAAGCGCAAGGTACTGATATCTGTCCCATTGACTGGGCAGAGGCCTCAGACCCCAAAGCAGTCTGTGGTTGGACGTGATTAGGTTTAGAGATAGGACAGGACAGCAGAGACGCGAAAGCAGTCAGTGGTTGGACGTGATTAGGTTTAGAGATAGGACAGGACAGCAGAGACCCAAAAGCAGTCTGTGGTTGGACACACTGTTAGCAACTTGTGTGAAATCTGCACTGTTTTTTACTGTGATTTGTTTTAGGGGTGGGAATCACAGAGTAACCCATGATACAATACTATCACAATACTTTGCCCATGATAACAGTATTGCAATACTCGAAACTCGATACATTGCAAGACAATCATCTATGATACATCATGATATCCGTGTAAGTGAAGAAGTAAAAATACCCCTAAAAAGGCAACAAGCAAGAAATATGTATTTATTTACGGCATTGTGGTGTTGGTTTCACAGATTTGGCAACTGAGATGAAACAACGTACAACAAAATGCATAGAGTCAACTCTGGGCATGGAGATGAAGGAGATGAATGATCGTGATGAACCGTCTTGAGTCGTGTCACAAGCAGAAATATCACGACTAATTCACCATATACATTTTTCTTCCCAGGCTTAATTTGTGATAATTAAGCTATATAAATTAATAAATCAGGTTAGAACTCAGAACTTTTTCCATTTCTCTGCTTCAACCCATGACCCATGTGCAAAGGTCTTATTTGCATAGCACTCAAAGGTGTGACAATATAAACTGATACACAATGCATATTAAGCTGAATGTCTGAGTACAGTGCAGTACATGTGTATTTGAATTCCACATTTATATATATAGGCACTGTACATGAAGAGTACATGTGTTTACAACAATAGGATATGTAGAATTTACATCCAAAAAGAAGCTACAGTGCTTACATTTTGGTTTATGAACTTCAGTCATTTTATTTAATAAAGTGAGAGTACAAGTACCATACAGACTCATTATGCATCTCTCAGGCGTCAAACCCGTGACCTGGGTGCCGCCAACACACTCCCTTATCAACTGCCCTACCTGTTGAGCTACAGAATGACTTGCAGATTGAAAACAAGCCTTCACAGTTAAGGTGTTAAGAAAAGGTAATGGAAAGAACACATACAAAACTGTGAAAAACAGTTGGATAGTACCTTTTCAAAATGAATTGGGTAGACTTGCAAAGTGCCTGAACAAAACTTTCATTAAATCAAAAACCATCCAACTATACCATGAAAGGGCTTACTATATTACAATATTATAATACAAAAATTGTATAGCTTATTTTAGTCACAAACATAGGCTAACAGTGTTTTCTAGAGTACTCCATGTACAATGTAATTTTTTTTTTCAATTGATGTAGAATTAATTTTAAGGTGTAACTAAACGCAATGTTGCTGTATGTTTTCACTTGTGTGAATTCCTGTAGCTCAGTTGGTAGAGTAGAGAGACAACAACATCAAGACCAAGGATACATACATGTACGTATGTGCTGTTAAAAATGTATGGATGAAAAAATGTATGTATGTGGATAAAGCCTCTGCTCGAGGTCTCACAGAAGTACTGCTTACACCATTCCACAAGTGGTAATTCTCCACAAAATCATTAGAACCACTAAACAAATCACACAAAAAGCCCTGACTTCAAAATGCATCGTATGACATAGAGTTCCATATTGGTGCAATTCCTAATGTTACCACGGAATAAGTAAAATGTTCCCATAATGCAATTATTATTTACCGTAATTCCCTGCTTAGCAGTACTACAGTACTATCGCAGGTCATAAAAAACGATTTTGAAAAATGATGTAACAGGAGATGTTTAGAAAAGTTACCTGATGTGCAACAATGCCAATCACAAATGCATTGGACAGAATGGATACAGCCTCAACATGATGTACCAAAGTATTGAACTGAAGAATTAAAGTGTGGGTGATGTTATTTTTAAAGCATTGGTTAAACAGTAAAAACACACTCCAGACCTACAATTACATTGTATGTACTACATATTTGCATTTGTATTTACTGTATATTTACTTTATAAAGGCACACTAGACACACAGGTGAGTAAAGATGAAGTGTTATTGTGCATTTATGGTGGTCAAGACTAATATACAATTCATTATCATACCCCTGGAAGCAGAAGTAATGTCCCCACTTTTGTTTTGTTATCAATTTGGCTTCCCTTGCCATTTATAGACCTTAAGGTTACTTTAATGCTGCTACCTGCAGAGCACATTGTGCCAATTCAATCTGCAAATCTACTGTAATGTAGCCTTGGCAAGGCTCATGGATAACGCAATTTAGGCAGTTGTCCGGAAGAATGCCTTTTAGCTGCTGAGTCCAGAAAAACAGCATATTAGTCACCACACCCTAGCACTTCTCCACTGCCACTAGCCAATACATTTGTCAAAAATGACATAGTGTGAGCAGTACCCAATATGACTTAATGAGAGATGGCTCATTCAGAGCAGGGCAATTTGAAATATCCATTTCAACATGACAACTCCTTGACTCACTGTCTCCATCTAGATACTGTTTCACATGTTGACAAGCTACAGGCTTTGTCCATATTTCTACACAATAATCCTTCAAGTCGTGGCGAGCAAGCCTTGTATTGTATGTATATGCTCTCAGACCCTAGAAAACATAATTTAAAAACAAATGTTTTTTATTGTTGCACCACAAGAGGTAGTTTCCCTCATTTCTCAAACATAAAACACTACGAAACATTTAATAATTTGTACGTTAGTGATCTTAGGTAAGCAAATTACTCACTGTCAAAAGTCAATTGAGATACTACAGCTTGGGCAAAATTAACTCAGACAGCTTGTGTTATATTCTGCCAAGTCTATCAAAAAATGCATCCAGACTTCTAACATGCTGGCTTTGCCTAGTAAATCCATGGTTCTGTCTACGTTCTGTAAACTCAGCAGGGCACCTGCTTAGTTGTGCCGACCACCTTCCGCTGATGACTAAGTGTTAGCTGCACATCAGACCTCCTGGCTGTGCAGGCCACATGCTGTGCTGAAAGATCCTCACTCTTTCCTCCAGGAACTCTAAACTCCACACTCATCACAACTTCATGGTTCTCAACTCTACATATCCTTCTGTCGCCTTCACCTCTCGCTTTGCGTCTTCCTCTCTCTGAAGGTGGTGAAGATGATGATTGTGGTGGTGTGCACCTTTGCTGTTTGCTGGCTCCCCTTCCACGTGTACTTCTTCCTGGGCCACTTTTTCCCCAGCCTGCTGGAGAGGACGTTCATCCAACAGGTCTACCTGGCCATTATGTGGCTGGCAATGAGCTCAACCATGTACAACCCCATCATCTACTGTTGTTTGAATGACAGGTAATTTCATGCTAAACTGGAAGCATTTTGAGCCTTCTGTCACCATTACATAGCCAGGAAAGATCTCCATAATAATTCTCCTCTGGGTACATTTTGCCCTACTAACAAATGATACCATTGAATGTGACATTGTCATAGTAAATCTAGTGTTATTTATGACATGCTCCCATAGATCCACCTGTTTTGCACCACTATGTCTCCCTGCATGATTTTGAAAATAGAATTAAGACCGTTGTCTCTGGTAAGCTTATCACAGTGTAGCAAGAAAGTATTTTAACAATTAAGTGAGAACTAAGTAAGAAAGTTTTATAGCAATAAGTTAGAATTAAGTAAGAAAGTATTATAGAAATTGAACTCAGTGGAAACAGATGTGGGTTTCTTAAGGTTACATGTAATGCACCACCAATACTGCGACATCTGTGTGTTGAAAACTTGAAGCTTATTACTGGAGGCCACGAGGTTGAACTAACAGCAGAAAACTGCTGGCTTAGTGAAGGGGATCCATCTCCTGAGCTAGCATGTTTGTGTTGTTAGGTCCTCTTCCTGGCACAGGAAATGTGCTAATTCGCAAAGACGAAACAGCCAACACAAAATCCCGGGGGGGGGGGCTTTCAGATCTTTCTGCCATTCCGTGTTTTTTCTGTAGGTTCCGTGCCGGCTTCAAGCAGGCATTCCGCTGGTGCCCGTTTGTGCCCGAAGGCTCTTACGAGGGTCTGGAGCTGAAGTCTACCCGCTACCTCCACACGCAGACCAGCATGTACAAGACCAGCCGCATGGAGACCACCATGTCTACCGTGTTGCCGCAGGGCATCGACGAAGACCCCAGGGCTGGAGCGTGTGTCTGTGCGGTGAGGGGAGTCGTGGCCGCTCGGCGGACCTCGGCAGACCTGGCCTCCAACGGCTCCTCGTCACGTAGCATCTCCAAGACCGTGTCGGAGACCTCCAGCTTCTACTCCAGCAACAACCTGCCTGAGTAGCCTCCTCTTCGCTCCTCACACACTCCGATTCCGCACACCCACCATCGCATTTAATGTTTGTGTGTGTGTTTGCGCGTGTGTGCGTGTGTCACCGCTGTGTATATCACCAGTGTGCGAACCCATCTGACGAACTCTGCTAAAACAGCATACCCTATTCACTGGGCAGGATGAATCCACCAAGGGCACCATTGCACAGTCACCCTCTCTAGGCAGAATTAAAGCTTTTGGACATTTTCATTTCCTGTAGGCATTGATGAACCACACACACTCACAGTGTCTCACACAAACACACACGCGCACACACACACACACACACACACACACACACACACACACACACACACACACACACACACACACACACACACACTCACACTCACACACACACACACACACACACACTGTCTCTCACACACACACAGCAAAATTCTGGATGCTTGGTTTCATAGTCTACTGCTAGTCACTGCTGTGTGATGTTGTACGTGCAGTGAGACCTGTGTTATCTGAATGTATATTTATAACCGTATCAGTTAGCTGGTAGGCTTCAAACAGCGGTTTGTGTGCTCATAACAGCCTCTGGAACTCACTCGAAGCATGTTCAACAGAAGAACCACAGAACCACAGTTCTGTCAAAACCACTGACCTCAAATGCAGTGAACACCAAGGATGTGTGTGCATTAGACACTATGCCACAGGCAAGAATACAGTTTGTTGGAGCTGCTCAACTTTGTAGTCATGTATTGTTTTCCATGCAGTTCAATACATAAGTGTATATATGCTGTAAAGTAGCAGACCATGTTTGAGGGAAGTGAGAAGACTGAACAGCAGTCCGGGTTAGAACACAAAGACGATGAACGAAGTCGAAGTCTTCTGAGGTGCTGCTTCTCCATATTACCAGTTGCTGAGCTTTACCAAACAGGACTATGTTAGGATCACTGCTGAAGGTGTGACTATGTTTAGCACAGCATTATATCTTGGGGAGTTTTCACAGCTTGTTTTTTGTTTGTGCAGTCACAAGCAACACATAAACACACACACACACACGCACGTGACAGCCAAGGTTTGGAAAAATTAGTCCTTCTACTGGACTCCTCCCAGGTTTGCTGTGGGATGTGTGTGTTCCTGCATGGAGGAGATGTGGATGAAGAGAATACTGAACAAATGATGAATGGATAAAACACATATCATGCTGCACTGCTGTGTAAGGACCAAAGTGTGCCCTGTATAGATGCATGGTCTTGTGCAACACATGTAAAGGCCTCTTCCAACTACCATAAACACCAAAGTATTGTGTGTGGATCATCTGTCACACTATTTTGTCAGTCTGTTTGTGTGTTTGTATGTGGTAGAGAGTCAGGAAAAAGAGACAGCGTTGACAGACAGTGGGAATCTCAAATACTCAACGGAGATCAAAGTTCCCAGCAGTGTCAGTTTGTAACCAGAGCTATGAATTAATATGAAATCTGTAGCAAAGTGTATTTTTCTGAAGGTGCAGTATTTCTTAATTTCCACTTATATGCATGTTTACAGATACATTCAAATTGTGTGTCCCATGCTGTATGCAGTGTGAAGTGGTAATTATGAATATGCCAAAGCATGACCATTCGAGTGATTGTTCGAGTGTGTGTATATGACGTGTGTTCATTGAAAGTGTATTTAAGTTTGTGTATGTCTGTGTGTGTGTGTGTGTGTGTTTGGGAGGGGGGCTTACTCACAAGAGTAAGTACGTTGCAACTCCGTGATTTGTGTGTGCATAAAACGTGACAATTTATGTGTGTGTGCACATGAATGTTTCATAAGCATACGTGTCCTGAAATCAGTGCAAATCCACGTGTATGTGTATGCCTCCATCATTTTACTCTGGCTCTAGTTTGATCCCTGAGGCCAGGGGGACTGAGGCCAAGCTCCCCGCAGAAGCACCCAAGGGCCCTTAATGGCCACACACAGTCACATCTGGACACCTCTCATTCCCCGGCAGCACTAAGCCTCCTGAGCTCTCACATGGCTGGCCCCAACGTGCAACCCTCCCTGCATTAGCGGATATTCCATGTAGCCCTGGCATATTGCTCCAGCTTGTTAATTGTGCTCATTGTTTGAAGTACACAGCTGTTCCAGAGTGTGGCCGTCTGGTTAGGTGCCTGACGCGTGTCCCCTACCTGCATTATCTGATGTTCAATGCAGATTGCCGCATTGTTTTGCCGATTTGTGGTTGAATCTAGTTGCCATTCTCCTGGTAAACAACATGAAAGCATGAAATTAGGCACAATTGCTAAGCCACTGTTTCTGTGGGTTCAACACCAACATTGCAGGCCAAATTAAAAGACTGCTTAAAAGAGATGTTTTGGTGATGCAACTGTTAGAATTTAGAGATTCTACCAAGTAATTATGTTCAGTTGGTGCAGTTTCATGGACAGAGTAGTAGTTATGGGCTGCAAAGAGAACAATCCTCAGCACGATCAGCAAGATTTTGTTCATTCTTCTTTTATTGATGTGTTTGTGATAATGCATTTATTTGCTTTTTGTTTGTTTTATTTTAAAAAGGAGGCATATTTTTATAGACATGTAATGAGCCAACAGCTTGCTTTCCATTGTAATTTTAATGTGATGTTATTTAACTTGTACAGTGTTTTTATTTAGAGTGTTTCTCTAGGAGGAGTGGTATTAATGTTGCATACAGAGTACTGAAGAACACTGTATATACATTTTCCTGTTACTTAGAAACCACACGATCATCTCCATAGTGTGCAGGATAAATACAAAACATCACCATTTATCAGTGCCATTCACTGCACAGTAGCTTTGCAGAACAATGCCGTAATGCATCTGTTTCTTATTCTATATGTTGATGAATTGTTTTCTCAGTAAATCTCGTATTGTTGTCACGATAATGGAGTTGTGCTTTTGCTGTGCTGTGCTGTGCTCACTGTATGCAGTAGATACAAAGAAGTATTCCGCCTATTCTGACTGAAGTATGTGGCAACAATTAACATCAATTACCCTTCAATCAAAAAAATAGATGAATCTTTTTTGAAAGAATAGAGAATGAAAGTACCCCAAGCCCAATGATGTGCCTTCAGCTTCACAGGCATTACAACTGGCTTGTAGACAGATATCAAGAGAAGTTATTTGTTTCTCATTCTTATTCTTGAGCAGTGGCCGCGTGTCTGGTCAGATGGTGCCTAAGGGGGGGGATGAAACATGCTTGTATTGGAAAAGACCTTTTGTTTTCCCCACGAGGACATGCAGCATGCACTGCAGTCAGTCCCCAGCTGTGATATCTCTCTCTTTCTCTCTCGCTCTGATCTCTCCCTCTTTCCACTCAGTTTCAGCGTCTTGCTTGGTTCTGGCTGTGTGCATGCCGGATCAGTCAGCAGAGAAGAGGCTTTCAGTCCTGTTACAATGTTCTGTCCATCATTCCGAATCAAGAACGAGGTACAGAGGGGAGGCAGCTGCATTTTTTAAGATGATGGTTTTTTTTTCTCCCTTTTGTAGGACTGTGGTAGTGTTTCAGTGTAGGAGCCTACATTGCTTTGACTTAAATGTCAAGCACTGACAATACCGAAACACGGTGAGGAAATGTAAAGCGATGAAAACACTGCTGCTCCGTTACACGAAAGGGAACAGTGGGGAATGCAGGGTGAGAAAGGTGAAAGGAAAGAGATTTTGCGCACTGTGCCCTGCGAAGGAATGTTGGAGACAGAGATAGAGGACAAGAGAGGGAGAGAGAAAATTAGGTTTATAGCCACATTAATGAACAGACTTTTGTGTAGTCACGGCAGCAAAATATCGATCAAACAGTGTAGTGCAGTCGGCATCCTAAGCGAGGAAGACAGAGAGAGACACCCAAATCCACCAGAGAGCCAGGCGGCAAAGTCGGTCACCAGGGAAACCGCCCTAGACAGAAAGAGAGAGACAGAAAGAGAGAGAGACCAATGTCAGCACGTCACACCTGTGGAGTGTTTGTCGCCACGCTAATCCCGGTGGATGAGGCGCACATGCAAACGCATCCTAATTTAATATCACCGCTCTCATAAAATGAGGATTCACACTTCTGCGAGACATTAAGTGAAGATGGGGCTGAAAAGAGGAGAAGGGATTTAGAGGTGTAAAGTTAAAAAGGGAGGCGTGTGATTTGCTTAACCCTCCTCAAAACCATTTCTGGGCAGGGAGAAAGCTGCTTAAGTGCTTCAGAGCGAGGGATGTTCTTTTCAAGTTGAACCATTTCCATAGTCTACACGCCAGCAGGGCTTTGTTTCACCATTCTCTTACCCTCCCCGTCTGTTTGTAATGGCATCATATCTTGATTGTTTGGTCTCTTTGTGTAAAAATAAACTGAATGTTTTAATGATTTTACACATTAGATATGTGAATGCATTTAAACCAGTGTATGTATTCCACTGAGCTTTTTGGGGCTGTTACAAAAGAAGGTATTGACCTCAATCTCAGTCGCTGTTCTCCCTTTAGATGTTTGCATTCAGTTTCACAGGTTTGTGGTTTTATGACTTGCTAAGATGGCGTGCATAATGTAGTTTCACAACTTTACCACTCTGCTCCAAATAAAGGTTGCTCCTAATCTGTTTTTGTCTGTTCTTGCCTTTTCTGTTTTGTGGGGGGGAAAAACAGTGCATAATATTACACATAGTGCTGCAGCACTATTTTTAAATTTGCCTTTGAACTGTATATTGAACAGCAATGACGCCATGATGTGAAAAGTGTGTGATTTTCTGAGGGTCACTGTAGCAGGTTATGTGCTGCTTGCACCAGCCAGCCAGAGTGAGATCGATGGCAGATGGCGACGGCTGACAGCCTGGTAGGCTGGCTGGCTGTGAGCTGAGCAGCAGGGCTGTGTGCTTCTGTGTGTCTGTGTCTCCATCCGCTCCTCCACTCCTCACAGAGCCCTCTCTTGCCGCCGGACTGGCTGGAGGAGACGGAGAGCTGGGTGGAGGGCCTCGGAGAGGCAGATTAAGGCAGGAGCCAGGAAAGATCAACATGGTAGAGAGGAGTGAGGTGGGGCTGCCCAGATTCAGGGGGAAGCTGGGGGCTTTAGGGGCTGTACACAAGTGCTGGGTATTATGAGGAGTGTCACAGGTGTCACACACGCAAACACACACACACACACACACACACACACACACACAAACACACACTCACACACACATTCCAGACACACACAGATACAATTCCTTTTGTTCTCTCTCAGCACTTCCTGCCTGCCATTTGTGATTCGTTTTCTGTGGCACTTTCACAGAAACTGTAGCACTACCCATTTATGAGACACACTGACTGCGTCTCTCTCCCTGCAGTCCCAATGTCACTGGAGTAATTCAGCTCGTTCTCACCTTCCCACAGACCAGATGAAGCCATAAGATGACATGGGTGAGAGAGCCGCAGAGCCACGCGAGACAGACTAAGTGTACGTGAGTGAGAGAAAAGAGGGAGAGACAAACAGATTTAGAGAGAGAGAGAGGGTAAAATATATATGGAGAGTGAAGAGGACTCATGGAAAAGTGACCTCTTTAGCCCCCGTCTTGGCTCTTTGCCCGAGGCCAGGCACACTTGTCAAAGATGAGTTCTTCATTGCGGAGTCGACCGGACTTTCCATTCTTCTCCGGAGCAGCACCCCAGACCTGATGAAATAATAACAATGATGAGTTCGGCCTCCAGCGAACACACCGGGCATGACAGACCAAATTTCTTCATGTTGTCCCGGCCACACGAGTCTGGTGCCTGTCCTTTTGTGTCGTCTTTACAAAAGAAGAGGAATGTTTTATTTTTTTTCTACACAGACATGCCTTTCACTCTCATTTTGCCTTTTTTGCATCGCTCCCTTTCTGTCAGCCCCTACGCAAGCTCCCACACTGAGCATCTCCTTTTTCACTGCTCTTCTTCTGCTCCTCTGTTCCATACTTTCCTCATTCCTTTGTGCCATTCTGCTCTAATATGAGGTCACCTTTTATCCATATCATCTCGGTTCTAAATTATTTTGTTCTATACTCTCATTTTGAATATATATCCTCAGCCCATCCAGTTGTGAACAGGACTGAGGAGAACTGTGACGAATAACAAGAGACCATGGGCCACATCCATGCCTTTTCTCAAGAGACAATCAACCACCATTCTAAACTTGAAGTTACCAAACATTTGAAACATGACTTAGGGTATAAGGTTCAAAGGAAAGACTAAAGATTTAGTTTACCTTCTGCTCCCATTTCCCTTATGAATCAACTTAAGAAAATGAGGTGCCAAGAGAGACAGTCAGGGAGTCAAAGACAAAATACCATTTCATTTCATTTAATTTCGTCAATATTCCTGTCCATTTCTCCTTACAAAGACACATGATGAAGTGAGCGGTCTGACAGCGGATTAGAAAACATTCTCGCTCTCTCTCTGTGAACGACCATTGATCACCACCACTTCTTTCATGTGAGTCACACATTGTTTGAATATTTCATAAGCAACAGATGAAGTCCATGGCATTTAAATTCAATAGTGGCTCTGCTGTTCAATCATGGGCGTTTGCCAGAATACAGAGTGACATTTTAAACCATAATTAATTGGGAGAGCGAAATGAAAAGAACCCTGGCTGTCATTTTGACATGTTTGTACATTTGCAAAATCGCTAGACAAAACAGCTACATTAGCGCAATGAGTGGGGTTTGGTGGATAATGGGTTTTACAGGTCTGTAAAGTGCATTTGTTTCCTGTTTCACCTTCATATAATCCACAGTAAAAGCATTTAGCATCTCACAGTGGGTATGAATCCCTCCCCTGTGTCCTCTGTGTGTTTTCCAGAGACTGTCTGCTAAAACACTCTCCTTTCTTATTCTCATTCACTTTCTCTCTCTCTCTCTCTCTCTCTCTCTTTCTCTTTCACTGTCTTTTTTTCTCTCTCCCTCTTTCCTTCTGTCTTTCTTTTTCTGCCATCCCGCCATCTTCCATTTCTGAGACTACAGTGGTCCGTTCTCAGTGGGGTGTCCCCCTCCCTGCGTGACGTTCACTCTGATGGTAGAGGAGAGAGCACTCTGACCCCTCGCTGGGCTCCAGATCCAAACAGGCACAGCGGTGCGGAGGTCAGAGTCTTACCGCATCGCAAACTCACCTCTCCTTTTTCCAGCAGGGGTGAGTTTTATATATTTCCCCCTCCGTCAGCAAAGCACAACAGAAGAGAACAGAACAGAACAGAGCTTCCCCATTCTGGAAGAATCTCCAAGGGTGAACACAATGACAGGGGTCTGGCCGAGGGCACCCGCCCCGCCCCACCCCCCTTCATATCCTCACCTCACCCCCCTGAGGAGTTGCCAAAGGAGCTGCCAACCTCCTTCTGGTCTAATCAACATGGATTGGCAGCAGCATTAGTATTCAACCTAGAGGAAGTTGAAAAGTAAATGTATTCTGCAGTGGCGGATGCTGTGTGAAATGAATATCTCGGCCCCCATGCCCCCAATGCTACATCCCTGTATGGGCACAGTTTCAAAAGCATATATAGCAGGCCTGCGCCACAAGCTGAAGCTGAGTGTTGATAGGAAACCACACTTGAGCCATGATGGTCCAGTCATTTGATCAACATATTGGAAAAATGTATGCGGAATATCTATCTATTGCAACCACATGCCCATCAATCTGGCACAGCCTTTAAAGGAATTGTTGATATGCCGGACACAACTCACTGACGGAGGACTTCACCTCTCTTTTCTCCGATACTCAAATTGAAGTTGGCAGCAATAGCCAAGTAAAGTTCAGCCAAGTAAAGTTGTTTCATGGGAAAGCACACACACTCACACATTCTTCTGTGTTCTTATAAAGAGGGTAAAAAACAAAGAATCAATGCCGTCATGTGCCTTAAGTAAGTGAAGTAGGTTAATTTCACTAGTCTCCTTTTTTCATCTCCTTGTAAATTAGATCGAATTAGAGATCACTTAGGTCACTTCTTCAGAAACACATTAAGAGGTATAAAATTGGAAGTGCATTTTGAAAAACACGTTCGGTCTCTGAAATGAAATGAAAAAAAAAAAAAAAAAATGTTTAATGTTGTCAATGTTAAACCACTAAGTTCAGGTGTGGTAACCTCCAGACACACGTGCAGATGTAACATCAAGGCAGCGGCCCCACACACACCTGCTGGCTACTGGTTCTTCCACCCAAAAACACCCTCTCAAATTAACATTAATTAACACACACATTTAGAAGGTTGTTTACTTGCTCAATCAACCTGAGGTTCAATTTTAGGCTTTGGTAAAGAAAAAGAAAAAAACATTTAAATATTGCAGAAAAAATATATATTCAGAAATCAACTTACATCCACAATTTAAATCAAAATCAAAATGTTCACTATCTTAGTTCACCAAACAGCTTCAGCACTAGTGTCTAATGCATCTCTTTAAAATAGGGTTAGGCCACATACATGTGAACAGGCCTCACTATACCACTGAAAAAGGTGTATTTCTCATGTAGGGGGTCTCACTGTGTCTGGTAAGGACTGGATGTCTAACTGTCCATTTGGAGCCCAAGTCACTGAGTTACATTTTCTGGGTCACCTCAAACATGACCTACTTGAATCCGGACAGAATTTTCACGGGCGATCAAACTCAATTTTCCAGCGTCATTCAAATGCATCAACAAAGGCTTGCACATTTCAAGGCCCAAGGAATATTTAAAAAAAATTTAAATGTAACATTACTTTGAAATATGGCAAAATAGGCTACTTGAAATATGGCAAGACATGGCTCAATAAGTTTCACTCAGAACAAAAGCAAAGGTTTTCTAGGAAAATAACAGTTACGTAAAGCAAGTATTGAGATGATACAACTCTTTGAAAATCTCATTCACTATCAGGAAAATGAAAGCAACAATCTAAAGTCATCAGTTCTAATAAACAACATTTCTTTAAAGGTTAATTAAAAAACAAAAATAGTAATTTATTCATATGGCATTCATTCATCTCACCTTTCCTTTACATGGATTCTTCACTGTTGTTTTGAGTGTGTGTGAGTGTGGGTGAATGTGTGAGTGTGAATGTGTGTGTGTGTGTGTGTGTGTGTGTGTGTGTGTGTGTGTGTGTGTGTGTGTGTGTGCTATTATTGTTTAGTGCAAAAATAAACAATAAAAATGAGTATAGTGTTTTACACTACTTCAGAGACAACAAACAAATGACAAACCCAATTAACTGACAACACTATTAATATAGTGAAGTGGAAAGGTGAGAGGTGCCTGGCTTACTCATAGCATGTGTCATTTTGTGACAATAATTTGAACTTGTTCACAGTGATGTCACTATCAAAGGTGACAAGATTAGCCATGGTATTCACTGAGTCAGTTGTAAGAGCCGTGGGGGAACCTGTGGTTGGGGCATTAACATTGGTTCTGGTGGTCTATCAAACCAGCGACCCCTGTGCTCTGAGTGTCATGGCTGCCACAAAGTCATTATCCATCATTTTCATTCAGACTAATTGCCTGTACGCCTTGTCTCTCTAAATAATGAGTCTCTCGGCCAGCTACCATGGAGGAGAGAGAGGTCAGGTGACCAGAGATGATTTAATCAGCACTCACACACACACATGCAGACAGACAGAGAGAAAGAGTGTGTGTGTGTGTGTGTTTATGTGTGTTTGTGTATGTGTGTGTGTGAGTGTGAGAGAGAGAGAGCAAGAGAAATAAGGCTCTGTTCAGTGCAAAATGACCAAACTACTAAAACTGCACTGCATTTCCAGTGATAGTTGAATCTTTGGGTCTGTGTATTTGAAACGACATGAAGAAGGTAAAAAGAGGGAGATTTAAAGGACCTGTCTACATGGATGTGAGTGACGGATAGATAACGACAGGTAGAGGAAGGCAGAAGGCAGAAGGCAGTTGATTGGGTACATGGATGTGATGAAGGCGACAGGAGATCTGCCTCTGCGCCGCAAACTGATGGAAATGTCACGGCAACCCTCACAGCCTCCGTCCACGTGCGCTCTGATTCGCCATCCGGCTCCCACCTGTCCCATTTCCATGAGTCCTTCCCGGAAAGCAATCTGTCCCCTTTTCAGGAAGTGCGCAGGTCATTTTAGTGGCTCTCCACCACTATTAGGATTGAGCTCATTTCCTCTACATTATGTCGTTACAGGTGGTGAGGATATGGAAGCAGGCCGATTCATGGACCTTTTTGTCAGACTAACATTAATGTCATTTCAGGGCTTTAGACGACTTAACAGAAATTAAGGTAACTAGAAGGGGAAATCAATATAAAACCTGGATGCATTTATTGAGGGAATATTATTTGACTTATATGTCTGCACTCTGACACTTTCAATTGAACCAAGAGTTGTGTATGTGTGTGTGTGTGTGTGTGTGTGTGTGTGTATAAGCAGATGCATTCAGAATAGTCATTAATTCCTAGCTGTAAAATGACTACAATGGGGGTGCAGATAAACTAAAGAACTATGAGAAAAAATGATCATGTTTGAAACATGATGATCATATTTTTTCTTGTTACTGGCTCATCAAGCTAGGGTGAATACGTGTCCATGAGGAAAGTAAAGAGAAAGCCAGAAAAAAAATAACTACTGAGGTCTAAAACAAATCTTCTCTCACATGATGAACACAGTGTGCTCATACGTCCACCGGCACAAAACACAGTTTCAGAAATTGCATTTGAAATTCTTTTGACAACTGCCCTTCCCCCAACAGCACTAATTAAATAAAGCTTTAGCTGGAAGCTAATTAGACCAGGGTCATGCAGGTGTTTATTATTACTGGTACAGTAATTAAGCCCACTCAAGGGCCATGGTCGGAACTGGCTCCCCACTGCCTAGGCTGACTCAACTCAATTAACTCGCCATCTAGTGCCTGCCACAGGTGAGTGATGAAGTCTGTACAGGCTCTTTCCAGACCGCCGCCATGTTGATTGAAGCATGCAGCCTCTCGTCAAGGCTCTTCAGTGGATGAGAGGTGCAGGGTGGTGGGTTGGACGTTGGGGGGGTTGTTTTGGGTGGTAGAGTGGAGGGGTGTAGCTGCAATCCCTAGAGGCACTGGAGAGCTGGAGGAGGGTGGGGGCAGATAAGCGTCCCTCCACGGTAGGGACGCACAGGGACTTTGATCACTCAACAGCGGTTTTGGTGGTGGAGCAGCTGTTCGAGGAGAGACACAGAGACTGTGGGCCCCACCATTGCTGAAAACAAAATAGTTCAGGCAGGTGCGTTTCTGAATCAGCCTAATGTTCATTCCCGACTAGCAGTCATTGCCGCACCTCTGAATTTCTGCAGACCAGGGTCTGCCAGTCCTGTGCTGTTAGGGTTGTTTAACCCTTCTGTGTAAAGACAAAGGAGACTGATGAATGGTGTTGATGATGCTGATGAAGATTCACACCGAACTGGGAGGGGGGCATTCATCATCATCATTGTTTATTCAGGGAGAAATTGACTGAGCACAGGGCTCTTTTGCAGCAATGCCCTGATTGAGGCTACATAGTACAGAAGAACAATACATAAACAAACCATAACAAAACGAAACAGACAAAATAAATTAAAAAAAAACACATTAAACAACTCAGAAATTAAGTATAAAAAATAAATAAATAAAATAACATGAAGTAAAAAAATTAAATCAGAGAATCATTTAAAACAACAGCATTGAGGCACATCCTTATTATCTAAAAGGCTCTTAAATTGGTTGACAGACAAATACTTGGTTAATTTCAACTCTACTTGAATAGTGTTCCATTTATGGGAAGCAAAGAACTTAAAAGCTATTTTACCTATATTAGTTTTTGTAAGGGGGATTTCAAGGGAGATGAGGCTCTGTGACCGTGTATTATGACAGATGGATTTTAATTTTAAAAGTGACATGAGATAATTAGGCAGTTTTCCCACTAAGGCTTTATAAACAAATAAAAGACAGTGTTTTTCCCTCCTGTCTGCTAGAGGGGACCAACCAACATTCTTGTATAAGTTACAGTGGTGGGTCCTGAAAGCGTCTCCTGTAACAAAGCGAATAGCACTATGGTAAACAGAGTCCAGGAGTTTTAAGGTAGAGGGTGCAGCATACATGTAAACAATGTCACCATAGTCAAGAACTGACAAAATTGTTGATTGCACTATTTCCATTCGGTTTTCAAAAGTAAAACAAGATCTTATTCTATAAAGAGCACCCAGTTTAATTTTAACCTTCTTAGCTAGGTCAAGAACATGTGATTTAAATGACAGCCTATCATCTAGCCAGATACCTAGGTATTTATAGCAAGGAACTTGCTCAATATTAGTCCCAGAACGGGTGCATATCCTATGGGTGGAGGGGACATTATTTCTACCATTGGAGAAAATCGTGAATTTAGTCTCAGACTCATTCAGCATCAATTTGAGGGACTTTAGGGAATCCTGTACACAATCAAAAGCATGTTGAAGGTTTGAAACTGCTTGATCTATAGAGGGCGCTGAGGCATACAAAATTGTATCATCGGCATAAAAATGGACTTTGCAATGTTCTAGATGGTCACAGATATTATTAATGTAAAGTGAGAACAATACCGGGCCTAAAATAGAGCCCTGAGGGACACCAGAATTAATTACTAGGGCCTCAGATGTAAGGCCTGCAACATCTATACATTGTGTTCTACCCGTGAAGTAGTTTTTGAACCATCTGAGGGAGACATTATCAAATCCCAGGGAGTTCAGTTTGCCAAAAAGTATCTCATGGTTTACTGTATCAAAAGCTTTCGACAGGTCAATAAATAAAGCGGCACAAAATTGTTTCTTGTCTACAGCAGAGGCTATGTCATTTACCACAAGGGTTGTTGCAGTAATGGTACTGTGGCCAGCTCTGAAACCTGATTGAAAGGGGCATAAAATTGAGTTTAAAGATAGAAAAGAGCTAATTTGCTCATTTACAAAGGATTCCAACATTTTGGCTAGGCATGGGAGCTTGGAGATCGGCCTATAATTGTTCATATCATTTGGGTCTCCCCCTTTATGAAGGGGCACCACTAATGCAGATTTCCAGATGCTAGGAATGTAGCCAGAAAAAAGTGATAGATTAAAAATGTGGGTCAGGGGTCTGGCTATAATGGGGGCAGCAAGCTTCAAGAGACGTGGGTCTAACTGGTCTGCACCCACTGAGCTCTTCATACATTTAGAATTACGAAGAGCAGAGAGGACTTCATGCTGTTGTATTGGTCTAAAAGAGAAGGATGTGGTTGGGTCAGTTCATCTCATCATTCATCTCTGTTAATTTCCAGGACAATCAATCAATTTTGCTTCTTAAAATCTTTTGCTTCCCTGCTTTTCCACATTGTAAAAGATACGGAACAAAGCAAGCAGACTGTGAGGGCGATCTGGAGAGAGGGCTGCCGGCATTTGTGCCAGAGCGCAGTTTGAAGCTGAAATAAATAATATATATATATATATATATATATACGTATATTTGTTTTGGGGTTTTTTTTCAGAAAAAAATCCCCAGTACCTGGCTTGCTGGTGAAGCAGAGCTCCATCAGCCTGGAGGCATACATCATTCACTTACAGGCCTGTCAGTCACGCAGGTGGGTGGGGGGTGGTGACCTGTGCACCCCATCCTCAGCCTACACCTCGTGGTTGTTTCATTCATCCCCACAATTGCACCGTGTATTAAATTACCACAGGCAGAGGATGTGGAAAATTACAATAGGTTTGGGGAAGTAATGGGGCCGACGGAGCAGTGATGTGTTTTTCTCAGAACCAGCAGCTGCCGGGCTGACATGGAGGACCACTTCAGATGGTAGACAGTCAAGAGGCTTCTGGCCATCATTATTTAATAGTGGGCTGACGGTGAGGAGGACTGAGGTGCATAGAGCCCAATCAACAGTCAACATAAGACTTTTGAAAAAAAATTTCTCACAAAGAGTGCAGTGTCCATGGATACTACTACGGTGGAGTGTGTCCGTTTGTCAAAACAGTGTCTGAAAAATGTCTATCAGAGTGAGGTGAAGATATGGACATTTTCCATGGGCATTACAGTCCCATGCCATAGCCTTTGTTTGGGAATCCCAAATTAACCACAGAGGATTTGCACTGGCCTCTTGTGTGTCAACAACTTCATGTTTACACACAAATGATGATATGTTGTTATAGAATCTCCACCCAAACCATATTTGCAACCACACATCCAGAGGTTACTTACAGTTGAAGGCTAGGTAGACCTTTAACTCATGGACATTAAACAGTCATGCAGTTAATTGTACTGTTTTTGAGCGTCCCACACCAGAAGCAATACATGATGCACCAGAGACAGGAACCCTGAAACCTTGTCTGTCATTCCCTTTCTTCTGTAACCTCTAGAGATTAAAGTAGCAATTTAAAGTAAATAAAGTATTTAATCAGATTTAAACATAAATAATCTCCAAAAGCGACCTTCTGATCTTCCAAAAGATAAATAAATCAAGATGATAACATAGATTTGATGACATTTAGAGCTGTGTTCTCAGCTGTCAATGAAAATGACAAATGCTTCACATTTGATGCATTTTGCATTATGCATTTCTCGTGATAGATTTGCCAGACTGCCAGTCATGTCAGCTTGCAACATGTCTTTTTCATTCTGTAGACTGATCTGTAGACAGATATTTTGTGAAAGGTTCAGCTCTGGAAAACATTCTGGCTTGATCTAGAATAAAGAATCCCAGTCACATGATGAAGACTGGAACAAAAGAAAGACCAGAATAGCTAGAATGATAAGAAGAGGTGGACAGAGGGTGGAAAACATGTTACACAGTTTTGAAGCAGCCTTGGAAGATATACAGGAGAGGAAACTGATAAATAATGAACTGGGGGGTCTGAGAGGACAGGTGGAAACCCTGAGCAAGTAGATCAAATGAAGAAGGGACCTGAAGCAGTAAAAGAGTGGGTGAAAAGTGATGGACTGGATTACATGGGAGAAAACAAGAAGGTGAACGATAACCAAGGAGAGCAGAATAGGAAGGAATAAGGAAGTATACGTGGGAGAGGAGAAGAAAAAGACTCAAGAAAAGCATGAAGAAATGGGGAAAGGAAGATGAAGTGGACCAAGAGGACATGGGTGTGGGGGGTTGGAGTATAACTGCTGTTTTCCTTTGGTGGTTGATCGTTGATAGCACAGATGGTGATGAACTTTACCATACATTGCGTTGATTTGATTTCACAGGTTTCACCCAGCATAGAGGGAAGTCAATAAAAGATGGTGTTTTTATCAGGAAAACACCATAGCATCAGAATATGACGAAGGCCTTAAACACCACTAGGGAACCGCAAGACATAAAAGTGTTACAGTTTATTCTTTGCACAGCGAAATCCCATTAGCACACTGTGATTAACACTGTTGAATTCATCATGCCCTGCTATTTTCGGATACGGTGGAGAATGATGTGGATAAAGTAGATAGGGGGGATCTTTCTATTCACAAAACCAGCAGGGTGAGTGAGCGGGGAGGGAGGAAGAAAACAATGGGGTGGCTTATAGGAGAGACATCTTTTGGCACTGAAGCATTTCATTTGGTGGAAAATACTGATAACTAGTTAGGTCTTTAAAGGACAGGTTATTTTCCACATGAGGGTATTCTCTGGAAAAAGACTTCTACGTCTTACAGAGAACAAGAGATAAGGAGAGAGAAGTCAAGACGTGCTGTCAAACGATTAAAATATTTAATCGCTATTAATCGCATTTATGTCATAGTTGACTCAAAATTTTATTGAAAAACAACATTGCCAAACAGGGCGGTACAAAATAAAATTATAAAGTGCACATTTCAGGTAAACAAGGGCTCAGCCTATAGTGCAGTTAAACCATGGCTTAATATTTTCTTTTTTTCAAGTTTGCTGGGAACATAGCAGTCAGGCCTCTTATTCTCTTAATTGATGTCGTTAAAATGGGTTTGCGTTAACGCCGTTAATAACGCGTTAAACTGACAGCACTAGTAAATAATAAATAAAACACCCAAACTCTAAGGCATCATCATTAACATTTTGCGTCTCTCTGTTTTTACAGCAACACTATGCAACAATTTGCTTTTTGAGGTATTTTTTTATGAGCAACTACTTTTGGTTTCATCTTCAAATGAACACACCTGTCGTTCCCACTACCCATCCAGGCAATGCACTATGTAGTGCTGTGGTTAAGTTGGGAACACCCCGTGAAAATATAAGAAAAGCCTTTACAGCAGGACATTGCCAACAAAGATGCCAGTTAGCATGTTAGCAAGCTATCAGTGCCAACTGGGCTGTTGGTAGTGTTTGAAAGGTTTTTGCATGCTTTTTTAGCTTGCAAGTTTTAGGCCAAAACTCCTTAATACGTAATTAAGTCAGTTTAAAATAATTACTGTGGAGACCCTAACAAAGATTGAAAGATGAACCTCAGATTTTGGGATAGTGCCTAGTTAAGACCTTTTTCAAGCTGTTTTACAGAAATGGCCCATCTTGCTCTCTTTGAAGCCAAAGTAGTGATCAGTGGCAAATAACACAGACACACACACACAGTTACACACACACACACACACACACACACACACACACACACACACACACGATACTACAGTACACTTCAAAGGGAGATCCAAAATCAGACCAAGACAACAAGCTAAGGTCCTGCCCTTAAGTCTTACCTTGTCAAATCTTACCATGCATGGTACCAACTGGAAACTGACTGATGACAGCCATAGAGAAATCGATTCCTCTGCTGAGATAGTGAGACTACAGCCAGAGGCGTGTTCGAGAGACGGCGTAAAAAAAGAGAGACTGATGGATGGAGGGCAACTAAGAGATTACATTCACGTGCAGGCGGGGAGGGGGTGACTGCAATATTCTCACATTAATAACCACATTGCAATATGAATCTGTCACCAGATAAGAAGGGGTATTGGGAGAAAATGAGAGAGAAACACGTAGAGAGGGAGAGAGAGAGAGAGATCAAGGAAGAGTCGGTTTAATGGGATGCATGCGTCTCTCTTGTCTCTCTCTACGTACACAGGAAGGAACACCATCCCAGCGGAGGCACAGAAGCAGGCCTCTGTGATATGGAAATTGCTACTGGTCAGCAACAATGTTATGGTGCTGTGTATGTGTGTACATGTAAACAGACAGGAGGCTCTCCAGTGTTTCTCGAGCTTGCTTCATACAAAGCATGGTTAAGGGCACCAAGCATCTCCCCTTGAAGTGCATTTCAGCGGGTAACACACTCCACAATGCAAAGGGGGAGACCATAGATCAAACCAGTCTCCGCCACGATCCCTGACCCACAATCAGAGGGCAACTCAGACAATGTCCACGGCGAAGGACTATGACTGACTAGTTTCAAATGGCTTGCTGATCTCAATGCATGGACCATAATCACAATGAAATGAGCAACTAAGGCGTCATGTCATGCTGAAGAAGCAAGAGTCTAATGGGGAAGTGACCACTCAGAGGGGGGGGGGGGGGGGGTGTGGTTCACCTGAGTTCCAGATTATAGATTTCGAGTGGGTAGTTGACAGACATGCACTGCATAATATTTCTCTCCCAAAGCCTTCAATTAGTACTTCCGATTAGAGTCCTCCTGTAATAATAACCATCAGTTCTGCACTCAACCTCAGAGGAGGTTGAAATGGGCCATGATGTGCAAGGAAATAGAGGAAATACCAGTTTCATGAATAAATGTAGACCATTTCATATGCAGTTAAGGGGGTGAAGAGGAGATAAGCCGTGTATCTCCATACTGCAGGTACTACATACTACAGGTTGAAGACCAGAGAGTGGAAGCAGTGTTCTCCGATTGCCCATTATATCTCCACTTGTACCACTAAGCCACACACTCTATGTGTGAAATTAATTCAGGTAGTAAATGACATGCCCCTGATGATAATTTGATTTGAATTTCAAATCCCACTTCTTTCAAGACATGATACTTAAAAAAAAGAACTAATCCTCAAGACACAGAGCAATCACTGTCCTTCCATTTCTTTCTTTTTTGTCTCTTATTCCTCTCTCTCCCTCCTTTTTCTTCTTCTTCTCCGGTCACGAACGTCCACTCAGGGTGCCAACATGCCGGGGAACCACGGATATTCTCTGAATAGCAATTCGCACTGTGTGCGCTATCTGCTTATCCCGGCTCGCATTGATCTCTGTCTGACCCCTATGTGCACACACTCTCTGCCTCACCCTGATTTAACAATTTCCAAATTCAATCCAACTTTTGATGTTTTCAAATGGCTATACCTCCAAACAGCTGCAGGTGTGTGTAGATTCACACCAGTGTGTTCACCTTGGCTGAGTCTTTGAGCAGAGTGAGTCATAGGAGAAGAGGGCACCAACAGCAAAGTGAAGGAGTGCTTTTTAGAAGCACATCTGACTAGAGAGACAGCCATAAAAAAACCTGGCCAAAACCATAAAAAACTTGGACATCCTCAGTGACATTAGCAACCCCCCCCCCCCCCCCCCCCCCCCGGCTATTTTCTCATTGTACCTGCATTACTGCCATACACCACTGCAGCTATCCTCCTAGGTTTCCTCGTCTTATAACACAGCTATCTATCCAGGGAATTTACGTCTCATCTAATGACATGCCATCCTATCCTACATGCCACCATTTACAGATTAACACGGTCTACCACAGGAACCAACCAGATTAACACGGTCTACCACAGGAACCAACCAGACGGCTGGAGATGGGAGCCATCCTTGGCGGACGGATGCACCTCTTAGTGAGTGGTAGTGTGTCAGTCGGCCATGAAGTTAGTTAAGCCCTGTAATTACAGCAAGCCAGCGAGCATCAGGAGCAGGGCAATAACTCAGGCGCGAAGAGGAACACAAGGAGATTCTCCCTTTTCCTTCCTCCCTCACTCCCTCTCTCTCTCTCTCTCTCTCTCCCACGATGACAAAACGAAAGAATCGCTTTAGTCACAGGCAGCACTCAGCCCGGGCCATCTGTTTATTCCTGATCCCCTTCTCTGTCAAACTACGTGCTCCTCTCCTCTGACAGAACCAAACCCCCCCACCATCAGCTCCTTCTCTTTCTCTTCACTCAGCTCTCATAACTGAGCTAACTATGCATATTTAATTACATGAAATGTGGGAAGGATCTTAAAAACGCATACGCGGACAAAGTGAAAAGCCCCAACAGAGGGAAGTTTGGAAATGTCATCTCCATGCCGCACATCTCCATGCCGCTTTTTGTTTGTTGCCAACGTAGGTGGTCACCTGAGGATTAGACTTATCTCACCGGTACCAGCAATCGCCCCCCCCTCCCCCCCACACACCTGCAAGGACCCCGGACGTTTCAGAATGCAAAACACCTCTTTCCCAGTGGACTGATCTTCATCAGAGAGCTGCATGGCAGATATCAGCCTTTCCTCAAGGTGAAATCACATTATGTCACTACGAACACAATACCAAACATAGATGTCAAATATAGCTGTGGTCAGCAATGAAGGGGCCAAGCAGGCCATGGAAACTTGATGTCATTATAAGGCACGGCTGTAAGCACTCACTGCAAGTTTCATGTCAACTGACCATCAATTGGTTGTGATGGACAAACGCTTTAAAATCTATAAGACAACTTTTGTAGGGCTTTGTCAATTTTGGTGAGGATTGGACAAAATGTGCGGCCTGTAAAAAAAATGTTGATTTCAAATCATTTCCAAATAATCCAATAGGGTGGAAACTGTAAAATGGTGTGTTGAACTCAGCTTGATTCAAAGAATCCAACGGTACCTAATTTTTAGAAAATCGGACATATGGTTCAAAAGGTACTTGGAGAAAAGAATCATGGGACTGTTCCCAGTAAGTGTGCAGGATTTCAAAACTTGTTCCACACAGTTCTCAGGGCTGCCGTAGAAGATTCTTAAGAAAAGATAGAACCACAATGCTTCGCTGTTTGGCCTCCAATAATCCTACCATGGGGGGAAGAAATGGTATCATAACAAAAGCCATACACTTATCCCATTACACTTTGACACCATAAAATATTTTCCAGCCTAAATTAATTATTTATATTCGGAACACAAGACATTTATGTTGCCATGGTTGCCTCTGAAAGTGAGAGATTCCGATAGTATGTGGTTATCTTGCAGGGGGCGCTGCAGTGGCATGAGCGGCAGTATTGGCACACACATTAAGAAAGTGGAGGCTACTTTCCCCATTCAGCAAACAGGCACAGGAAATCCCTGCAGTGTGTCACCACAGGAGATTGGTGTGTTGTGTGTCACATCATAATTTATTGATAAGAGCCAAGGCACTTATTAGTTGCCCTCTTCCTGCTAAGCTGTTTATCCAAACTTTAGGCAGCAGCAGCAGGTGTGTGTGTGTGTGTGTGTGTGTGTGTGTGTGTGTGTGTGTGTGTGTGTGTGTGTGTGTGTGTGTGTGTGTGTCATTGATTGTACATTCATCATCCTCTCCTCCTTTCTCCTCCTCTCCATCTTTCTATATATAGCGCTCTATATTGGATATCACTCCAATATATTGATTGAACTCTGGAAATAGTTACAAGCAAAGTTTGTTTCATTAAATAGTAAATACCATTAAATCCATAAAATGGACAAACAAAAAAGCATTTTTTTTTTTACACTTGCATCACAGAATAGAAGAAAGGAGTATCTTTCAGAGACCAGGTCAGTTTGCAACAACCCCCAGGTGTGTGTACTTTTGATGTTGAGCAGCACACCTAAGATGAAAGCAACACCCTGAGACGGATGAAAACAAATATCGCCTCAGATCTGCCTACGAGCGAAAAAAGAGATGAGACAGAAAAAAAAGATAAAGGAAATAATAACACAATGAAATTCTTAAACACTGTGCACTCAACAGACATGCAGACAAGGTGGCCCTCTGAACATGTGATGAAGGAAAATTCACCATCACACCACCTGAAATGTTGACACATTCTTTTTTTCACATACCAGGCTACTTGTAATCCTGTGGAGCCCCCTAAGGGTCATGGTGGTGATTTTCTAAGCTATTTTTGCGTGTCTTCGCAATATGTTTGCGTTCCCTGACAAATGTTGGGTTCCCACACAACACATTTTGTGTCGCAATACTTTTGTGTTAGTAAGTGAATGCAACAGTGATGGTGGGAATTTTTTTTGATGGTGAGAATATTTTTTTTTAGCTACCTTTGCATTCTTTCACAATACTTTTGAATTATTTTACAATAAGTTTTGCATTCCCTCACAATACGTTCTGTGTTCCCACTACCCTGGTCTATTAGGGGGCTCTGTACAAAAGCATTGCAAGGGAACGCAAAACCATTGTGAGGGGATGCAAAAGTATTGCGTGGGAAAAGTAGCTCAGAAAATAAAATTGCCACCAGGACACTTGGGAGGCTTCAAATTATCCTGGGTTTGTTCAATTTCTAAGCTAAACATTTTTACTGTAGTGGAGGCTATGCAGAGGCAACACATTTAGACCCATTTAGATGTTGTGTGGCTAAAGTCTTAGAAAGCTGAGCAGAAAGTAATATACAAAGATGTTTATTGAGGTCAGGCCTGTGTTAATCTAAACAAACAGTTCAAGAGCATAATAAAAGCAGTGAATGTGAGTTAGTAGACAGGCTAGCGGTGGAACGAAAAACATATTCAACAAAAGGAGTCATTCAGACACAACTCAATATTTTCACAGTAGGCCTATCTGACTTCTGTTGTCCTGTTTGGATTGTTTTTCCCCCTGGTGTAATGCACAAAATTAAACACATCCCTGGGCTCTGCAGCATTAGTGCAGATAATGTCCATGGTCTGGTAAATTAGTGCAGATAGTGTCCATGGTCTGGTAAATTAGTGCAGATAATGTCCATGGTCTGGTAAATTAGTGCAGATAGTGTCCATGGTCTGGTAAATTAGTGCAGATAGTGCAGCATTACTGAGAGCACTGATAACAAAGGGTGGGGGCAGATAAATGGGGTTGAGTTGATTAGGATTGTCTCATAGGCTAATAAAATGTCAGTGAATAATAAACTCTCCCAAAAACTCTCTATTAGTCTCTGTAAAAACTCAGTTGATATATGTTCAAATGACGTGGTCCACTTTTTAAAACTTTGGGGGATCTACCATAGCCATAGACATGATCTGCCGTACTCGTTGTAATGATACTGCCGCCTAGTGGACGACATTAGTAACAGTATCTGTGATGTTGCTTTACGTGATGACGCAAGTAAACGTCTTGGCCAAACCGTTCTCTCTCAGGCGGCGCTAAATTTCAAATGGGGAATTCCGTACAAGGGACGACTCGCTAGCTACATATTTAAGGCACAATATTAAAAGTTAAGCATTTACATCCCGGATACAGTTTTACGATTTAATCTTCTGTGGGGCTTTCGGTAAGTCAACAATGCACAATACATTGTGTTACCTTTGCTGTTTGCAATTCTATGTTTCACGCTGTAACGTTTTTTGATGATGGCACTGGCTAGCTAATGTCGGTGTTGTTTTTTAGCTTGCAAGCTAGCAGTAGCATCATGCTAACATAATGTACTACAAGCGTTCAAGTGCAGCCCGATAAAGAGCTGTGAACATTACCGAGCTAGTTACCATAACCATAACGTTATACCAAGCTAGAAAGGTATCTGAAAATCTCCTGAAATATCACTGATGGTAACGCATATCCCTCACATGCTTACCGTAGGGTGACTGTGTTCCGTACACAACAGTGTAGGCAACAGTGTTCAGTACAGTTAAACTTTTAATCAATTATAAAATGTATATAAACAGAGGTCAGTGAAAATATACATACCACTACAAACTGCACCTTGTCTTCTTTGATATGAACAGTTCAAGGGAGGATCTGCAACGTTTTGTTTTTAGATTCTAAGTAAATATCGGGACACCACCGGGTTTTTGTGTTGTTGTTTTTTATAGGCACTGTTGTAGTTTGTACACTGTAGTGGTCTGTCTGATAATGTTAATTTGTGATTGTGTTGGACGCACATGATGATATTTTAGATCATTGTCTTAAGCTGCTTAAATGAACTGCTTGCAACTAATGTTAATCTTTTGGTATTACCAGACATAATGAGTGCAGTGTCTACCCCCACCTCCCGGATGCGGCAATGGCCTTCCCCGTCTGTGGGGCCAAAGGGAGCTCTTTCTGCAACCAGCACCCCGCGACTTTCTTGTTTTCCTGGTAACGATGACGAACATGAGCGACGTCAAAGGCGTAGGTCCAGAGTAATTGACCTCCAAGCGGGGGCTGACTCTTCTTTCAACGATGCTGCATCGCACAGGTTAGAGGTTGCTAACTTTCCGTGTGGAAAATAAGAGAGTCGACATTGGATATTTATTTGTGGTGGTGCGCTAACAGTGTATGTTCCTCTGTGTAGTAATGCTGGGACCCCTGCTGCTGTGCCCAAGCTGTCCACCGCCCAGATCTCTGAACACTATTCCACATGCATCAAACTCTCCACTGAAAATGTAAGTGCTGCTCATGTGTTTTCATCTATTCACTACATGCTATTTCCCATGTATCAACTGTGTTGATGGAAAGCTTTAACAAAAAAAATATGTATTCGTGCAATAAAAGACATATCTTAATACTCTCTCTGTTTGACAGAAAATTACAACCAAAAATGCCTTTGGTCTGCACCTCATTGACTACATGGCAGACATTCTAAAGCAGAAGGACTCTGACCTCAATTTCAAGGTGAGTCAGTCCAGTCTCTCTCTTATTAAAACGTTCGTCCCGCTCACAGAAATGATGTACTAGGATAAATGATGAAGGTCTTGAAAAAACAATCTGTCATACTCTCTCCTTAGGCAAATAAGATGTAATTGAACGCATCTCCATCAAGTAGATTGTTTCTGTCTCTGTGATTGCTTACCAAGGTTGCTGCAGGTACGCTGGATGCCAGCACCAAGATCTACGCGGTCCGAGTGGACGCAGTCCATGCTGATGCTTACAGGGTCCTGGGAGGCTTGGGCTCTGAGACCAAGCCCAAGGAAGGTGAGAAGGCTGTAGGGAACACTCTGCTGTGGTGCTGCTTACAGTGCGGCCCTCTTGCAGTATTCTGATGCAGCCATCAAACGGTTACTATTGGGGATCGCCAGAGAAATGTTATTGGCTGAATCAGATATATGATACCATGCCATGTGTTAACTGCTAGGGGAAGATGCTAGCACATTCGTTGTGTTAATGTTTTTGATTAGGAGAATTCTGTGTTGTGTTTCATGCAGTGCTGTACTTCATCTCTGGTGGTTGTTCTTGTTGCTACGTGAACAGGGCCGGACTCTGGGGAGGATGCAGCTGCTGAGGACGGTAACGAGGGGAAGCAGATAGCAAAGAAGAAGCGCGCTCCCAAAAAGACCGTGGAGCAGAACCTGGGCAACATCAACCGCTCTGAGTCAGAGATGAAGTGTGAGGTAAGATGTGTGATGGGGTTTTAATTGTAGCATCAGTACCAGCAGTACAACATAAAAGTATCAAATTCTAAAGAATCTGTTTGATACCCACTGGCAGTGAAGGCACGGCTGAGGTGTTGTTGATGACGAGCCCAAAGAAGTAAGCCTCATAATGATTTCAATAACATGTTTTGCTTATTCTCTCTCCTCTCCTTTATTTTGTCTCAGGTGGACCCCATGTTCCAGCGCATGGCGGCATCCTTCGACGAGAACAGTACGGCCGGAGTCTTCCTGTCTGTGCTGTTCAGCGAAGACAGTCGCTGTGAGCTCCTCTTCCCCTCCCACATGACCCTGCTGCACTCAAGGTCCCCCTGCAGCTCCATGCCCGTGCAGTATGTCCCCGCACGGCCCCTCACTGGTAAACCTGCAACCGCATCAATCGGGTGTTATTGTGTGTGTGTATGTTTCATCTGTTGAACCAGGCCTAATCTTTTTCTTTTAGTGACGGACATATCTGTCCAGTCTGTTGTTTTCTTGCAGGACCGTGTAGTTGCTGTAGTTTAGCTAGTAAGGCAGGGTGCGGACCACCCTTAGCACCTAGGTGTATTTCCCAGGCATTGAGTAAGAAAATGTATGTCATATGAAGTGATCGTCCCTAAGGATTAAAGCACGTGCTAAAGGAAAACAATGTTTAACCCTACACCAGTCAGGGGTCTATTCAGGGGTCAGACACTTATCATCTGATCAACATTAGACACCTAAGAATTATTGACTGTGAATCTCATACGTTTATTTGCCAACTGTCATAGGTGTGTTTGTGTTATTTTTACAGGCGGTCTTAAGTCCCTGGAAGAGCGTGTCATCTGCCCATCACTGGAGGACTTCTCATTCACAAGATGGTCCCCTGATCAGGTGGAACAATGCACACTACATCCTTTGATTATTCTTTTTTTATTTGACATACAGTATCAGTCAAAAGTTTGGACACACCTTCTCATTTTGAGAAGTTTTTTCTTTACTTTTTGTATTTTCTAGATGGTAGATAACACTTTTTTTGTTTAGTACATCATTCCATATGTGTTCTTTCGTAGTTTAAATGTCTTCAGTATTAATCTACAATGTAGAAAATAATAAAAGTAAAGAAAACACTTCTCCAAAAAATTAAAGGTGTGTCCAAACTTTTGACTGGTACTGTAAATATGTCAAAACATACTATATATACCTTTTGGTACACTGTGTGCATCATAGGCCAACAGGCAGACAATAATGAGTTTATCTGTTTTGCTGTCTTTTCTCATTCTGCAGACTATGAATCAGCTGCTGGAGAAGATGAAACAGGGAGAGCACGTGTTTGACGTAAATGCCGCCATTGAGCCGGATGAAGAGGATTGCCAAGACTTTGGGGACAACTTTGACGCAGATGGTGAAGAAATCGGCCAGGGGGATTTCGGCGGAGAGGGTGTCGACGAGCACAAAGAGGGCTGTGCCAACCGAAAAACAGACAAACGGTAAGGTGTTGTAGTTGGGTAGTCTGGTTTAGTTAGATCCTGGAATTCTTGTCTGATTATTTTGCAATAATTCAAACACACCTTGTGTTTAGGAAGGATGAATTGTTTACAAAACTTAATAACTGTACCACAGTGCAATCTCATACAAGGGTGATCCTGACTAAAAAACATACGGCCATGATCTTAAAATCCGGTAAGCCAGCTCATGTTTGCAACGTTTATCTGTACACAGTGGCGTTATACCAATTGGAGAAGCGGACATCACAACCATGTGTCTCCAGCTGTCCTCTCAGCCCAGAGAGTACTCGTACTTCAGCCCCAAAACCATGGCATCATGGGTAGGACCTGGTTACTGGCTCTTCAAACCAGGACAGAAGCGTAAGTTTTCCTTTGGGTTGGGATTGTTGGTCTTCAGATGTGTTGTCATATTTGGTAATTAAAACAAGCACTCTATGAATGCAGACAGATTTAATTGAAGGGATGTTCTGCTTCTTGTCTTATCAGAGGATCAAACACAAGACAAAGAAGCCCAAAAGAGGGCACCAAAGAGTGCCCTGGTCATCGACTTCAATGAAGACATTCACTTCCACAATTATTTCAAGACCACAAGAGTAAGTAAACCCTTGCCTTGATCCACTGAGTGACTCTAAGGCTAGTGCTTTATGCCTGCTAGAGGTGGGTGTATTAATATGGGTTTAGTGTGAAGCATTACCATGGTAACTTAAACGCAAAGTTTGCATCATTGTGTGCTCCTCACTAATTCCTCTGACCCAGAAACCGCTGTGGCACTGGCACTGAGAGGGCTCCGGTAGCTCGCTCCATAGGGTTCTTATGCTTTTGTAGGGCCGGAAGGGTCACTGTGACTGTTTAGTAGTCCTGCTGTGTTGCTTAGTGCTGTATCTCTTACTCTGCAGTTATCGGAGACTTGCCCTGAAGCAAACTCCACCTTTCATTTAAGAGTTCATAAGAGCTTTTCTCACTCTTTCTCTTTTTATACTCTCCCTCTCCTTCTTTTCTTTCTTTCTGTCTCCAGGCAGCCACCACCATCAGTAAGTCGGCCTTAAACACCAGCAATAAGAAGACCACTCTTCCTTCAGACTTCCAGTATCCCCTGAAAAACTTGTCTCAGCTCAGTCTCAAGCCCTCCAGCACGGTATGTCCTCCCCATTCTCTCCATTATCTGTATTCAGCGAAGACTTTTGTAGATGGCAGACATTAGTCTTGAGAAATGAACGCTCTAACACATGGTTAACTCTTGCAGCTGTGTGCGGAGGGGAAGAAGAGGTTGTCTGGAGAGCTTGGAGAGGGCATTGGGGAGTATGACTACAACAACCCCAATGACACGGCCAACTTCTGCCCTGGTGTTGAGGTTTGTGTGTGTTCATTTTATGTAATTGCATTTGCCTTATACTTATTTTAAAATAAAGCGATCAAATTGTAAAACAGATATTTACAGTGTGTATGCCAATCCCTCGGTTTTACTTAGAGAGGGGACAGCGATGATGAGACGGATGAGTTTGGGCCTTCTATAGACGGCCTCACCCCAACCTCACCGGGCCATGACGGTGTCTCCACGTACGGCGAGGACAACTTGGTGCCAGAACCACACAAGGTACTTTACTGAGCACAAGCTGTGGAACTTTTATTTCTGTTCACTGAAATTTTGAAAAAGTGAATTGACATTTTGCTTTTTTCCCCCTCATTGTGTGCAAGGTGAACACAATCGAGATCAATTATGCTAAAACGGCTAAGAAGATGGACATGAAGAGACTGAAGACCACCATGTGGGGGCTTCTCACTGACAGTCTTGAGAAACCAGTGGAGGAAACCGCCACTGTGAGTTCAAGTCTATTCCATCTGTAGGCAGCTACAAACATTAAACATGCCATAAATGAACTTCATATGCGATCACTTCACCTATACCATCTCATGATAATACTGTTTTCTCCCTCTTTGCAGGACACAAGTGATGCCAAGCAAGAAGAAATTGCTGGAGAGAAATCCTTCAGTCAGTCCACCCGGAACCTGTTTCAGAAGTATGGCACCATCCCAGCAGTTCTCAGTCTACTGCATTATTTAGATGTGTTATTCCCACTGAGAGACTTTGAGCTGTGTCAACCTTCCACTCCCCAAAGCCATATGTGTACGACATCAATTAAGATTAACAATGCACTCATCAGGTCTCGCCCTCTTTCTTTTCAGACTGCCCAGCACTATGGCAAACAACCTGTCCGTCCCTCTGGCCTTTGTTGCCCTATTGCACTTGGCCAATGAAAGAGTAAGTTTGGTGCTCCTCACACACACACACACACACACAGAGACACACACACACACACACACACACACAGAGACACACACACACACACACACACACACACACACAGAGACACACACACACACACAGAGACACACACACACACACACACACACACACAGAGACACACACACACACACACACACAGAGACACACACACACACACAGAGACACACACACACACACAGAGACACAGAGAGACACACACACACACACACACACAGAGACACACACACACACACACACACACACACACACACACACAGACACACACACACACACACACACACAGAGACAAACACAGAGACACAGAGACAGAGACACAGAGACAGACAGACACACAGACAGAGACACACACACAGACAGACAGAGACACACAGACAGACAGACAGAGACACACAGACAGACAGACAGAGACACACACACACAGACAGACAGAGACACACAGACACACACACAGACACACAGACACACACACACACACACACACACACACACACACACAGACAGAGACACACACACACACACACAGACAGAGACACACACACACACACACACAGAGACACACACACACACACACAGACAGACACACACACACACACACACACACACACAGACAGAGACACACACACACACACACACACACACAGACAGAGACACACACACACACACACACACAGACAGAGACACACACACACACACACACAGACAGAGACACACACACACACACACACACAGACAGAGACACACACACACACACAGACAGAGACACACACACACACACAGACAGAGACACACACACACACAGACAGAGACACACACACACAGACAGACAGAGACACACACACACAGACAGAGACACAGACAGAGACAGAGACACAGACACAGACAGAGACACAGACAGAGACACAGACAGAGACACACAGACAGAGACACACACACACACAGACAGAGACACACACACACACACAGACAGACACAGACACAGACACAGACACAGAGACACAGACACACACAGACAGAGACACACACACACACACAGACAGAGACACACACACACACACACACAGACAGAGACACACACACACAGACAGAGACACACACACACACAGACAGAGACACACACACACACAGACAGAGACACACACACACACACACAGACAGAGACACACACACACACACACACACAGACAGAGACACACACACACACACACACACACACACAGACAGAGACACACACACACACACAGAGACACAGACACACAGACAGAGACACAGACAGAGACACAGACAGAGACACACACAGAGACACACACACAGACACACACAGAGACACACACACACAGACACTTTTCTGCAGAGTGGAGCTATAGCTGGTAGTAAATTGTAACAGTAAAGTGTACCTCATCCTAAACTGTTCCTTTATACCCATGACAAAATCCCACTATGTTTTAATTTAAATCTTTCCTTCTACAGAATTTGTCACTGTTAAAAGTGGATAACATGTCAGACATCATCATCAAGCAAGACCACTAAGGATGGACTGATGCTGTGCTCATGGCTTATACTATTTTTGTACTCTTTATCGCCATTTTAACTTTTAAGTTTTAACATACTTATTCACCATTTTGATAGTGTCTGTGAAATACCTGGCCACCATCTTCTATATTAAAGTATACAGTTGTTTTGGCTTGATAACATTTGTAGACTTACTTATAAAGTATTTTTGTAAATGCTTTTCTATGGTGTCCTGGACATAATTACTGTGATGACACCACCCATGTGTCTGTTGCACAAATCTGTATAGACATGTAGAATGTACTATATTTACATTTTAAACTGAATGAACTAGCTCCATATAAGGCCAAACGAACTGGTTGGTCATGACTTTCTTTTCTTACTGACGAGCCTTGCATATGTTTGTCACCTTTATGTGTTGTCTGACCCGTTTTTTTATATGTTGGCTGCATTCTGAAAATTAAAAACATCTTTTTATTAAAAGGGATCTTGGGATCAACAGTGGTGTGTTCCATATACCAGACAAGCTCATATCCCATTTTTCACACAGAGATACAGTTTCAGACTTTACATACAAAGTATTGAGTTGGAAGGTGTTATTTGTTGCCAGCCACTTCTGTTCCAGGACAAAGTGGTAACCGGTTTAACTGGCTGATAAGCATTGGGCAGGGTGCTACTGCGTCAAAGAAGTCTAGGGGTGGAGTCAGTCAGGGCCACTGTGTGCAGTAGGAAATCTTATACAATTATTGCTTTTAATTTCCATTTAGCACTGAACAAAATTTATATATTTTTTTTTGAACAACTCTAGGCCTATCCTTCAAGTATGCTACGCTTACTGTTATGCTAAGGAAAATATGTTGATTGCACAACAACTTCAGATAGAAAATCATTATAGTTGGATGTCCAAGATTACAAAAATGCCAAAGTAAGGCCTTTGGGATTCGGTTCCTAACATGTTGATCTAACTACAAAACGAAATCCAACGTAAGCTGTATAGGAAATAATTATGTTTGTAAGCTACATAAGCAATGGCATCACCTTCAAGATATGTTTTTACCTGAAGCTTCAGGTGATCTAATCTATTATTTGGACCAACGCCCCCACGAGGAAGCGGCTGGAAGTATAGAGAATAGAGGTGGGCCAAGGCGAAGGAATTCACTCTGAAAGAAAAAAGCAACCAGGAAGTCTCCGACGGTTCTTGAAGGGCAGAACACAAGTAGCAAAACTGTTTAAATTTCGCTGTAACGACAGGAATTGGAAGTGAAGTCGGTTTGTATATTGAATCGACGACTTCGACTCTGACAATATGGGTGTTGGAGACAATAATCCTAGCGCTATGGTAAGATTTATTCAAATTGAGTCGAGGCTAGAGTGTTTCCCTGAACCTGTTGCTGAGGTTCTTTACGTCATCTATCGGAGGCAATGTTGGTTAAAAGTTTTATATTATTAATGACATTGATTTGATTCCTTTGTTTATATTTATTTGTTTTTGAAGTAGGCCCAAGACCTTATTACAGTTTTCTATAAATTCATGTTGGCCTATTTCTGTTGACAAACGAAGAAGGGGTCCGTGTTTCACAAAGTTGATGGGCACTACAAGGAAGAATATTGTAGCCTATTTTGTCTGTCGACCGAGTATATTAGACCGAGTAGACTTTTTAGCCTCGTTCAAAGTTACTTTTCTGTGTGTTCCCGCTTAGGACACTTACACCTTGCAACGTTGTTATGAGTAAGCATCTCTGTTAGAAATAGGCTAGATGAGAACTGGAGATTAGGCTACACAGTAAATGCAACCGTTCGAGAATTACAAGTTAACAGACGTTTCCTCTACAAATGATGGCATGATGACACTTGATAACACTGCCATCACTACAGTTAGCTCTTGTGTGAGGTTGTGGCCCAAGGTGTGTGATAAACATAGATTTAACTTCATGTCGGCTAGCAGTGATGTTAGCATTATGTGGATCCCACCCACACTATTGTAATGTTCTGACATTTTTCAAGTAAGCTGCCATATAAAGGACCAGCAAACTATTTTCTTTAAGCAGTGATTAAACAACAAATGTGAGATCTGTGCTGTTTAGCCGACGCCTGTATGTTGGTATCTTCAAGAGCAGTATAAGGATGGCTAAGTGTAATGTTCTCCCTGCTTTTATGTTTAATGCTTTCACTCTATCTTGAGCATATATTAGGTTATAGATTACAGCAAACCAATGTCAAATAATATTGACTCTTACATAGTTATGTCACGGTGATCGATTAATCATTTCCCTGCCACGATTATTTCTGACTCAACAGTGGTCATGTTTCTTGTTCCAGCTGTAGCCTTTTAGAGAAAGCTGAAGTGTAAATATGATTTTGTAGCCTAGAAGAAAAGTGTAACAGGAGCTCCATAGTTTTGCTGAAATTAGAAAGAAACAAATGTGTCTTAGAGGGACATACCACATTGGTAAGTGAGTTACAAATCAGAGCTCTGAAAGTCATTATAATCACATATTTCATGCTGAATGAGCTCTTGGACTTTTTGTGAACTGGCAGGAGAATTGGATTTTACACAGTGCCTCAGCTGAATTTCTCTGAGAGGAATTGCACGTACACATACACACTGGCTTGATTAATCTAACCTAAGGCATCTGCAGGCCATTCCAAAAGCAACACAAAGTCCCTGTAAAATGCAGATATGGAAGCAGGGCCTGTAAGAGAGATCAGAGGAACTCATTTTTTTTTTTAGAGGAACTCAACTTTTGCTGGGCATCAAAAGCTCTTTTCCCAGCGAGAGTGGGGTCATTCGATAGCACGCTGCCATTATGTGCGTAGGGGACCCAGAGCAGAGGGGGAGGGAGTGAGTCAGAGAGAAAGGCAGATGGAGAGTGGTGCAGCGCAACGCTGTTTCCTGGAGACGTCTGTGTTTATGAGACGCTGGATTGGCTCAGGGGATTTAAATGGAGGTGATCAGGACAGGAAGTGTGCACAAACTCTCACTGATATCCTTCATTGAAAATGTAACTTGTCATTAGTCATTTACATATTACATGTAACACGTTTCAATGCAGTCATCATGGAATTTACAGATTAACACTTTTCCTGTCAGCCATATTACTCATGCACATGTGGACATAGGCTACATGTGTACAAAAATGTTCTGTGTCCCGGGTTTAGCATGCCATAGCATTTCCTGATACTGCAAAATGAGGCACCTTAGGTCAGACATAGATATGTTCTCTCTTTCTATTTCCTGGGATGGATTATGGAAGCTTTTTTATTACTCTGGTCATTTTTAAAGACCACAGTCTCAGCTGGGTTATTTGTATTGGCCGCAGTGAAGACATTCGAGCTTTGTTATCTTTTCAGAAATCTTTTCTGATATAAAGTTTCAGTTGTCAGACTGCTTTACAACAGCAAACGACAAAGAACTAAAACTGATCATATTCCTTCAACAAACAAGCCTCATTTGTTTAGTGTTGTTGAATACTATGTTCTCTAGCCACGAATTCTACATGCAGTTTTGGACACTTGCAGTTCAAGGTAGAAAGATATCAAAGCATCATTTCATTATGCATATGTTTTGAAATGCATTTTAAACTGGAACTATTATTTAACTCCTGAGTGAAATTCAACCTCCATGTTTTGATGCTGTGGATCATGTTGATCTTCATATCAACACCCTCTGCCCTCTATACTGTGTTTAGGAGGAGGGAGGCGATGAGGAGAAGATTGTGGAGGTGAGCAAATACCAAAGCCTCAGTGAGCAGGTGGACGGGGTCAAGAATATCATGACCCAGAACGTGGACCGCATCTTGGCCCGTGGTGAGAGGCTGGATGACCTGATGGACAAATCAGAAGACCTTCAAGCAGGAGTAAGTCGTTAACTGTCACAGAAGTGTCTCAAGCCTGGACTGCATGTCACCGCTGCACACCACATTTTTGTGTTATGCATCTTACACACACTCGTTGATGTAATTACCCTGCAAAAAGAAAGTCACCCCCCCACCAACCAGGCAATCTCTCATATAGTTTGTTGGCACGTCTTTGTAGAACAACTGCTAAATTGTTTTATTTATTTATAAACCGGTGTTTAATAATCAAATATGTCTGCAAAGTTACAAAGCTGAGATGGTATAAATAGGTGATGATAGTTCAAGAGCAATGCCAGACTTTGGATAAACCTTTGTGACACAATGTGTGGGATATGAATTTGACCGTAACTGTGTTAAAGGTCTTGTCTATACCCTCCGTCTACATTGTCTTCTTCTGTTCTGCCTCATCTCCCCTCCACTAACCCCTCCCATTAATTGACCACCAGGCCCAGAACTTCAAGCAGACGTCTCAGAAGGTGGCGCGATCATACTGGTGGAAGAATGTGAAGATCGTCGTGGTCATCATTGTCATTGTGATCATCATTATCCTCATCATTGTCCTCTTGGCCACAGGAGTCATTCCAGTCAGCAACCCAGTTCCACCACCACCCACAATCCCACCCAATTAAGCACACTCTGTCCCCATATTTTAATTTCTCCCTCTCGTTCTCCATTTTTCTGTTTCCTGTTTCTCTCTCTCTTCTAATGCATATGCATACATGTAGTTTTTGCACATTTGCTTACACCTTCAACTGTCATATGGTGGCACTTTCACAACTAACAGAGTGAAAGCGTCTGACCAATGCCAGTGCTCACTTAACATCATTAGCTCAGACCACAATTTTTCCTCATTTAAAGCATTGGTACACATACTTCTCAGAGTGCAGTTGTTAAGAAGCTAAGCTAAGAGCTAGAATGAGTGATGCATGCTGTGGCCTGTACATTGCCCCTTCAGCAGGATAAGATGAATGATATTGTTTTATATTTTCAGTGGCAAATTATGTTACTTTGTTGAAAAGACAAATCAATAATGTGTTACCTTTGTTTCTGAAGGTGCCTGTAATTTGCACACAGAAGTGTGTAAAGCTTCTGAAAGGTTAGTAGAACATGATGTCTTTCATGATGTTACACGGAGGGTTTTCTGTGTCCTGAATGTCATTGCACCCATCCCTCTCCTGGGCTTTTTAAACAAGTTTAGCTTTGTTTTGATTAAATTAAGCTTTCATAGCTGGAATTTTTTAGCTAAGTTGACCACTTGAGATTTGTAGTCACATATGTAAGAGGAAGAACACAACAACATTGTGTGTGTGTGTGTCTGTGTGTCTGTGTGTGTGTGTGACCACAGCTTGGTGAAAGACAGGTCCATTGTGTGGTAGTTGGGCGAGAAATGACATGAAGGAACATTTTGTTATCTGGAAAGCACTGTTACTTCTCCAAGGTTCTCTCTCAAGGTTGACCTCCTAATCATGGCGAAAATCTAGTCTGAGAACTCCAAACCCATGACTATAGGCCAGCACTAGATTGTTATATAGTTATGTTTTCATTTAGACAAACTAATTCAGATGGACTTTAATTCGATTAAATCAGACTGGTCTGCGTGTTCTTATGTCACTTGATGACATTTGTATAGCTAGAGATGCCTTTGCTTGTATATGTAAATCAACTTCAATGTGTTTGAATTGGTTGCCCGTGTAAGATTCAACTGTGGAGATTCCAAGTTATTTATGTATGTTTGTTTTCATCTCTGTCCCAACAATTTTTGTTTTAATTTCCAGCATGAGTAATAATCTTTTAATAACCTAAAGAAAATTTGATAATTCATACAATTAATCTTGATGTGCCTTACCTAGAGATCTGTCCATGTTTCAAAATAAAGTTTGAAATTATGAAACGTTACCGCATGTTTTGAGCTCTTTTCACATATCTTGCGAAAAGACAATTCAATTCAATGTTATTAATGTATGTACAGTGCCCTCCACAATTATTGGCACCCTTAGTGAATATGAGCAAAACAGGCTATGAAAAAATATGTCTTTGCTGTTTATCCTCTTGGTCTTTCACTCAAAATATTCACAAAAATCTTACCTTTTCATTGAAGTAAAATTATTGAAAAAAAAAAAAAATTGACATTAAATAAATATGTTTCTCCAAAACATGTGTGCCACAATTATTGGCACCCCTTAATTTAATGTTTTGTGCAGCCTCCCTTTGCCAAGATAACAGCTCTGAGTCTTCTCCTATAATGCGTGATGAGGTTGGTGAACACATGGTTCGGGATCTGAGACCATTCCTACATACAGTATCTCTCCAGATTCTGAGGTCAACGTTTGTAGACTCGGCTTCAGCTCATCCCACAGATTTTCTATGGGGTTTAGGTCGGGGGACCGTGATGGCCATGGCAAAACCTTTATTCTGCGGTCGGTGAACCATTTTTTGTGTTGATTTTGAGGTGTGCTTCAGATCATTGTCCTGCTGGAAGGTCCAACCACGGCCCATTTTAAGCTTACTGGAGGGGGCTGTTAGGTTTTCATTTAATATCTGCTGGTATTTGATGGAGTACAAGATACCATGTATTCTAACAAGATGTCCAGGGCCTTTGGAAGAAAAACAGCCCCATAACATCAAAGATCCGCCACCATACTTTACAGTGGGTATGAGGTGCTTTTCTGTATGGCTATCTTTCTGTCTACGCCAAACCCATGTTTGATGTTTGTTGCCAAAAAGCTTTATTTGGTCTCATCTGACCATATAACTCGGTCCCATTGAAAGTCTGACTTACATTTGGCAAACTGTAGGCGCTTTAGTTTGTTGTTGATTGACAGCAGAGGCTTTTTTCTGGCAACCCTCAAAAACAACTTCTGGTGATGTAGGTGGCGTCTGATGGTAGTTTTGGAGACTTTCAGACTTCCCAAGACTCAACTAACCTCTGCAATTCTCCAGCTGTGATCCTTGGAGATTCTTTTGCCAGTCGAACCATCCTCCTCACGGTGCATGGGGTAAATTTACAGACGGGTCCTCTTCCAGGCTGATTCCTTACATCTCCTGTCGCTTTAAACTTCTTGATTATTGCCATGATAGTGGAAAAGGGTATTTTCAACTGTTTAGAGGTTTTCTTATATCCATTTCCTGATTTGTGCAGCTCAACAACTTTTCGTCGCACATTGTCACTTTGTCCTTGGGTCTTTCCCATAGTGATGAGTGACTAAGGGAATTTGGCCTGTGTGACACTCATATTTATACCCCAGTGAAACAGGAAGTCGTGGTTGACCACTTAAGAGTTCCTAATCAAACAGGTGAACTTAAAAATGTAAAACATGATTGGAAATATATTTCAGTTAGATTTTAATTAGAAGATTTTCTAGGGGTGCCAATAATTGTGGCACACATGTTTTGGAGAAACATATTTATTTAATGTCAATTTTTTTTTTTTTTCAATAATTTTACTTCAATGAAAAGGTAAGATTTTTGTGAATATTTTGAGTGAAAGATCAAGAAAATAAACAGCAAAGACATATTTTATCATAGCCTGTTTTGCTCATATTCACTAAGGGTGCCAATAATTGTGGAGGGCACTGTATAGCCCCATTAATAACTAGGGATGAGAATCGAGAACCGGTTCTTTTTTAGAACCGGTTCCTAGTGAACCGATTGTTTGGAATCGTCAGCCAAATTCTTTAACGGTTCTGCTATCGGTCCTTTGTGGCGTTGCGCATGCGCGAACCTTTTTTAAGTTTCTTCTTCAGACTGCAGCAAACATGGCAACTAGGCAGAAGCGTTCTAAAGTTTGGCTCTATTTCACACGACAAAAATGACACCTACGCCACTTGTAACCTGTGTAAAAAGTCTATTTCGTCAAAGGGAGGAAATACAACAAATATGAATAAGCATTTGAACACACAGCATGGAATTAAATTACAGGAATGTCATGTCTTCGATGCATGCAGCAGCTCACCTAATGTCGGCGCTTCATCTCTTTCTGTCCAAGGTAAACTCTTCAAAAGTGATCACAACCACTCACTGTGTGAAGCAATTTGCCTTTATTGTGTGTAGTCGATCAAGTTATCTTCTGTCCCTTCGTTTGAAGCATACATTTTAGCTCCGGCATTGGTCTCCCATTATTGATCACTTCACGTTGGATTGAAAGTCCAGTTTTGAGAAATGTTTGATCGTAACGGTGTTAATTATCGGAGGGCGTGTGTTATCAGCAAACGTTCGCGTTTTCGTGTCAACCCATTATTAAACTGAGCATATCGTCTTTTAATCCATTATTAAACTTAGCATATAGCTACGCTAGCTTGGCTATAGAATCTTCCATTTTCAGCCCCCTACATTGAGGCAGAGGTAGTGTTTGCCTCCCCTCTTAATGTGGCTTTATGTCAGCTCAGCAAATTCAGCGATTTTGTTAGTGCCATTTGTTTCATTGTATAAACGAGCTTTCACTATATAGATAATCTCCATTTCCATCCAATTTAGCTGATGACGTTCAGTCAGACCAGTTCAGAGGCTGGTAGTCTGTCTGGGTCACAGGCTACAGCTAGCACGTCATGTGCACCTCTAGCCCATCCTTTCTTCGAGGCAGGGAAAAATAAAATGACCGAGGAGAGGATCAACGAATGTCACCGAGCAGTGACTAAGTTTGTGGTGAAAGGTTTGCACCCTTTTACTACGGTAGATGCCCCAGATTTTCGTTAGGTTAATTTCTAGGAACATGTTTAAATTAAACAGAATACATTTTATTTAAGTTATGTAAGTTTTATTTTAAGTTCAAGAGGAATATGTATAAATGTTTTTGGTTATTATTATTTTTTTAATGTGTATATACATACTGTATATGGTGTGTGCAGCATTATAGAAAATTATATAAAAGAAAATTAATGTAAATAAACCCGTTTGTGCTCTTTTTTTCACCCCTTGCCCAATAAGAATCGATAAGGAATCGAATCGATAGGCAGGAATCGATAAGGCATCGGAATCGTTAAAATCTTATCAATTCTCATCCCTATTAATAACTGACATTGTCCTAAGTCACTGTACAGAGCTCAAGGCAATAACCCTAGAGCTAACGTGTGCAGCCAATGGATAGATGTCATGTTTGTCAGCCTATGCATCTTACTATTCAACAATTCATGTGCTATTAAACTAATAATGACCAAATATTAGACCAAGTCAAAGATATCTATTTATCATATACATTTTCTTTTTTTTCCATTGTGTTTTCTACATGACTTGCTAGGGAATGAAACACTCGGTATCATGGTTGTGAGATTCATTTATTGACAGACGTTCTAAATCCGCATGCGCACATTCATTGGCAGAGATGACATATTTGGGTGAAAAAGGTGTAAAATGGGAGATATATCCTCCCCTCACTGACATCCTAACTGTGATTGGGGAGCACAATTTGTGATAACCACTAGAGGGAGGCAAACCATAATAACCTTCCATTGACAGTGTTACATGTGCCATGGTGAGGCATTCAAAGCATCCAGATCTGTGTATCACTGTGTATACGAACCTGCCAATCTAGACAGTACTTTTCCATATGAAACCAAAACACGCTCAGTGCCATATCTTATCTATTGCCCCTGGAGCCGTTCTGTTAAAGCCTCTTTTTTTGTAACAGCGCCTGGGAATTTGCTTAACCCCAATTTGCTAAGCCAAACTCGAATCAATGAATGATTAATTAATTTGTATCGTTTGTGCTAGCATAATATGTAAAACGATTAACCCCATTTTCTAAGGTTTTCCTCTCCATGTTTGTGTGTACAGAAAGTGAAAAATTCAAAGTCTCCATAGAGGTCCCTGCAAATAATTTTCCTCCAAACTTTCCATGTCTGATTCAGATTCAGCTGTTCATCATTTGGACTATCTGACATGAGTATCATGTTGTATTCATTAAATTACGAATGAGTAGTCCAACATTATAGGCAAATACCCTACACTTGTGGTGTGGTATGTACTGTAACATACCTGCCATTCATTTTATTTATTGTAATGCAACAATACATTTGAATTAAGTAACCCAACCTGATCATATGTCCTCTATTACTTCAGTCACACAGCAACATCCAATAGTGCACCTCTACCTGGATATGTTCTGGTTTTTGCTTCTTCCTACGTCCTTCATTCTCAAAATATACTGATCAAGATATGAGCAGTCCTTATTTCCTTAAGGGAACACTTTGGCAAGTTAACAAATTCACATTTAATATGCAGTTGCACAAAGCGGATGAAACGTTTTTTTCCAAGTTGTAACACTTCCGAGAGATTGAGCGTCAATTTCTCTAAATGTTTGTGCATTGAGCAGTTAAACCTTGGAAATGGTGAAACCTGCAGCAGGAGTCGGTTTTAAAGGTTAACCATAACATTTTGTTGTTTGGTTCAGTTTATTTAGCTAGTTCACAGCACCGAACATAACATCACCTGTGGCCTGCTCACCCCCCGAACTTCCCAATGGCGCCTGCTTCCACCACAGGATAGCAGAAACGATACATTTCACCAAAAGTTTTCAGAGTCCAGGGCAATTGGCAACAACACCAAGGTGTGTATACAGTTGATGCTGGGCAGTACATGAACACGGAAGATGACTGAAAAAACAACAACATGTAGCCTACCTCCCTGCCCGGTTCCATCAATTATGTGTCATAGTGTGTGTCTGTGTGTGTCAGGCTGAACCACGCCTGATCTTTTTATTTTTGTGAAAGACATCCATGTCCAGTTAATTGTTTTCTAATATGAGCTTGTACTTCCTATAGCTCAGCAGAGTAGGGTGCATTTCCCAGGCGGCACACATATCAGCAAAAATGCTGTGCCAGCCGGGGGGTGGGTGGGGACGGTAAGATGTTGGCAACCAGCACTGTTCTTTGGTGTCTGTCTGGTTTAGCTAGATTCTGGAATTCTTGTATGATTATTTTGCAATAATCCAAACACATCTTGTGTATTTAAAAAAATGAATTCTGTTTATAGGAAGGATGGCTTGTTTACAAATCGTAATAACTTTGTACCGCAGTGCAATTTTATACAGGGGAGATCCTGACTAAAAAACATATGGTAATGATCTTAAAATCTGGTAAGCCAGCTCAGTGGTGTTACACCAATTGGAGAAGCGGACATCACAACCATGTGTCTCCAGCTGTCCTCTCAGCCCAGAGAGTACTCGTACTTCAGCCCCAAAACCATGGCATCATGGGTAGGACCTGGTTACTGGCTCTTCAAACCAGGACAGAAAAACTAGTTCTCCTTTGAGTTGGGATTGTTGTGTCTTCAGATGTGTTGTCATATTTGGTCATTAAAACAAGCACTCTATGAATGCAGACAGATTTGATTGGTGGGATGCTCTATTTTTGTTTTATCAGAGGATCAAACACAAGACAAGGAAGCCCAAAAGAGGGCAACAAAGAGTGCCCTGGTCATCGACTTCAATGAAGACATTCACTTCCACAATTATTTCAAAACAGCAAAAGTGAGTAAACCCTTGACTTCATCCAGTGACTTCTAAGCCAGATAACGATCTTTTGTCAGACATTCAACACGGAGTCTAGAAAGAACAAACTAAATTGCCACTGGCAAGTTTAATTTCACCATTTTGGTGTTGAAATATCACTGAATGATTGTCTTTTCTTTTCAACAAATGACTCATGACCCCAGGGCTCTCAAGTTTTGAAGACAGGCAAGAGTGACATACCGCCCCGGCCACGCCCCCATTCCACCCGGCCCGCCCCTGTCGTATGCCCACATACCAGCGCCCCCCCCATATTATTATTAGTGTAATTTGTTTTTTTACCTGACATCTTTGAAAGACAGATGCAATGATTAATGCATCCATGGCCAGGATATTTATAACATGCTAGTATGCCTAATGAGCTCGCATTCACAACTTCACCAGGCGTGAAGAAGCCTCGGAATCTGAATATTATGTTCAAGCAAACACATTTACAAAAAATAATGCCCATAACATCATTGAATATTAAGGGCTGCCTAATATTAGTTCGAATTATAGGCTATATATATTTTTAATAGGCCTACTCGAATTTATTATAGTCTATTAACGAAGTTCGGAGTCAAAGCTATAGTGAAAAGGCAGGCTGTAGCCTAAAACTGTTGGCTACAAACACTCATTAAAAACTGACGCTAATTATCTGGGAAATACTCTCTAACTGCAGTCAAGTTGTCATTGCTTGTGTCAAACCATTGTGAATTTGTTGTAACATTAAAACAGGAGACGACTTACTCTTTGTAGAAGACTGATGCTCGGAGCTCCAGTGGTTTCCTCAGGTGAACCAAAACTTTCTGAAGATCGCTCACGCGCAATTCCAGGATGCTTTATTTTCATTGGTTGCTGGATTAAATCTTACCCAGATACAACTGATACAAAGAGACGTTTTTTTTCTGATTGGCTATTGTGTAGCCCATTTTTTTTTTTTTGATTGGCTGATAAGTGGCACCTCACGGCAGAACTCCAGGGTATTCGGGGAGACGTGCTTGAGGTCATGTTTGCGCGCTGCGGCACATTAAATAGCCTAGAGTTTTTTTTCAGCGTGAGAAATACGATGTGTGGCTGGAGTGCGTGACTGAAGACCGAAATGAGTGACTGTCACGCTCAATGCGTGACACTTGAGAGCCCTGTGACCCAGTGACTCTAAGGCCAGTGCTCTATGCCTGCTAGAGGTGGGTGTATTAATATGGGTTTAGGGTGAAGCACTGCCATAGTAACTTAAACATGATGCTTGCATCATTGTGTGCTCCTCACTAAACCCTCTGACCCAGAAACAGCTGTGAAGGTACAGGCACTGAGAGGTCTCCAGCAGCTCCGCTCCTTAGGGTTCTGATGCTTTTGTAGGGGCGGAAGAGTCACAGGGGTGCTGTATCTTTTACCAAAGTTTTCAAAAACTAAAAAACTCTGCAGTGATCCGAGACTTATGTTTATAAGACCTTTTCTCTATATATCTGTTTTTCCACTCTCTCTCTTCTATCTTTCAGTCTCCAGGCAGCCACCACCATCAGTAAGTCGGCCTTAAACACCAGCAATAAGACGACCACTCTTCCTTCAGACTTCCAATATCCCCTGAAAAACTTGTCTCAGCTCAGTCTCAAGCCCTCCAGCACAGTATGTCCTCCCCATTCTCCCCATTATCTGTATTCAGCGAAGCCTTTTGTAGATATTAGAGTATGGAGAAATGAGCGCTCTAACGCATGGTTAACTGTTACAGCTGTGTGCAGAGGGGAAGAAGAGGTTGTCTGGAGAGCTTGGAGAGGGCATTGGGGAGTATGACTTCAACAACCCCAATGACACGGCCAACTTCTGCCCTGGTGTTGAGGTTTGTGTGTGTTTTTTGTTGCTTTTTCCCCCTCATTGTGTGCAGGTAAACACAATTGAGATCAATTATGCTAAAACGGCTAAGAAGATGGCACCTGTCTGTGCCTCTGGCCTTTGTTGCCCTATTGCACTTGGCCAATGAAAGAGTACGTTTGGTGCTCCTTTACACACAGACAGAGACAGACAGACAGACAGACAGACAGACAGACAGACAGACAGACAGACAGACAGACAGACAGACAGACAGACAGACAGACAGACAGACAGACAGACAGACAGACAATTAATTTCATCACATATGTAGGTCAGCATATGCATTGCATGGAGCCCCAGAAGTCACACTGCTTGTTAGCAAAGTTGGCCTCTTTTCTGCAGAGTAGAGCTATAGCTGTTAGTAAATTGTAACAGTAAAGTGTACCTTTTCCTGAACTGTTCCTTTATACCCATGACAAGATCCCACTATGTTTTAATTTAAATCTTTCCTTCTACAGAACTTGTCACTGTTTAAAGTGGATAACATGTCAGACATTATCATCAAGCAAGTCACTTAAGGATGGACTGATGCTGTGCTCATGCCTATACTATTTTTGTAATCTTTATCGCCATTTTAACTTTTAACATACTTATTCACCAATTTGATAGTGTCTGTGAAATACCTGGCCACCATCTTCTATATTAAAGTATACAATTGTCTTGGCTTGATAACATTTGTAGACTTACTTATAAAGTATTTTTGTAAATGTTTTCTATGGTGTCCTGGACATTATTACTGTGATGACACCACCCATGTGTCTGTTGCACAAATCTATATGGACATGCAGAATTTACTATATTTATATTTTAAACTGAATGAACTAGCTCCATATAAGGCCAAATTAACTGGTTGGTCATGACTTTCTTTTCTTACTGACGAGCCTTGCATATGTTTGTCACCTTTATGTGTTGTCTGACCCGTTTTTTTTTATATATATGTTGGCTGCATTCTGAAAATTAAAAACATCTTTTCATTAAAAGGGATCTTGGGATCAACAGTGGTGTGTTCCATATACCAGACAAGCTCATATCCCATTTTTCACACAGAGATACAGTTTCAGACTTTACATACAAAGTATTGAGTTGGAAGGTGTTATTTGTTGCCAGCCACTTCTGTTCCAGGACAAAGTGGTAACCGGTTTAACTGGCTGATAAGCATTGGGCAGGGTGCTACTGCGTCAAAGAAGTCTAGGGGTGGAGTCAGTCAGGGCCACTGTGTGCAGTAGGAAATCTTATACAATTATTGCTTTTAATATCCATTTAGCACTGAAAAAAATTGCTATATTTTTTTTAATTGAACAACTCTAGGCCTATCCCTCAAGTATGCTACACTTACTGTTATGCTAAGGAAAATGCGTTGATCGCAAAACAAATAATTATAGTTTGATGTCAAAGATTACAAAACTGACAAAGTAAGGCCTTTGTGATTAAATTGATTGGGATTCGGTTCCTAACATGTTGATCTAACTACGAAACGAAGTCCAACATAAACTGTATAGGAAATAATAATGTTTGTAAGCTACATAAGCAATGGCATCACCTTCAAAATATGTTTTTACCTGAAGCTTCAGGTGATCTAATCTATTATTTGGACCAACGCCCCCACAAGGAAGCGGCTGGAAGTATAGAGAATAGATGTGGGCCAACGCGAAGGAATTCACACTGAAAGAAAAAAGCAACCAGGAAGTCAACGGTTCTTGAAGGGCAGACCACAAGTAGCAAAACTGTTTAAATTTCGCTGTAACGACAGGAATTGGAAGTGAAGTTGATTTGTATATTGAATCGTCGACTTCGACTTCCTCACAATATGGGTCAAGGAGACAATAATCCCAGCTCTATGGTAAGAAACCATTCAAATTGAGTCGAGGCTGTGTTAGTTTGTTTCCCTGAACCTGTTGCTGAGGTTCTTTACGTCATCTATCGGATGTAATGTTGGTTAAATGTTTTATATTATTAATGACACTGATTTGATTCCTTTGTTTATATTTATTTGTTTTTGAAGTATGTCCAAGCCCTTATAACAGTTTTCTATGAATTCATGTCGGCCTATTTTTGTTGACGAAAGAAGAAGGGATGGGTGTTTCACAAAGTTGATGGGCACTACAAGGAAGAATATTGTAGCCTATTTTTGTCTGTCGACCGAGTAGATTAGACTGAGTAGACTTTTTAGCTTCGTTCAAAGTTACTTTTCTGTGTGTTCCCCTTGGTCACATCCTCCCCCTCTGAATATATGCAAGTCCCTTTGTGTTCTACAAGGCTGCATTGTTACGAGGCATGTTCGGAATGAGTCAAAATTGGGAGTGATTCCACAATAGCTGTACTAAGACCTTGGAAGAGGGACTTAACTATTGTCACTAAGGGATTCCCAAGTTCTGGGTAAGTCAGTATTCTTGGTTTTTCCTCTGTGTCTGGAAGACCTTCTTAGTGTAGGCTCTTCTTTGGGCCCCGTGACTCTCAGATCAATGTGCTGTGCACAAGGTTCTTTTCCTTTCACACGTTCAATCTCAATTGTATGAGGTCTGAAGAAATAAGGAACATCATCCTCTGAATCAGTGGACTCTTCCCCTTGGAGTTCTGAGTTTACATCTTTATCTTGATTATTCCTCTGAGTACTCGGAGTTCTACAGGGTCGGACTAGGACGGATTCTTCTTGTGCTTCTTCTTCAGGAGGAAAGAAGTTGCAAGGTAAAAGTACATCTCTGTGCAGTGTTCGCACTGGTCCAGATTGTTTATCAGGACACACTTCATAGACAGGGAGGTCACCGGCTTGGCTTACTACCACATACATGGTTTGCTCCCACTTGTCAGCGAGTTTGTGTTTCCCACGTAAACGTAGGTTCCTTACTAATACCCAGTCTCCTTCTTTCAACTGTGAAGCAGTCACATGTTTGTCAAATCTTGTCTTGTTATATCCAGCCCTTTTCTTTGTGTGTTCAGCTGAGATCTTGAAGCTTTCTTCAAGATGAGATTTCAGGTTCTGTACGTACTGTGAATGTGATGTCTGTTCTTTGTCTCTCAAGAGCAGTCCAAATGCTAGGTCGACCGGCAGTCTTGGTTCACGGGCTAACATGAGTTCATACGGACTGACCCCGGTCGTGTCGTTTTTTTGTACAGTTGTAGGCGTGTACAAGTGGTTTCACAAACTCTCGCCAGCGACTTTTGCTTTTGTTCTCCAGGGTCCCAAGCATGCTCAAGAGTGTTCTATTGAACCGCTCCACTGGGTTTCCTCTGGGGTGGTAAGGCGTAGTTCGTATCTTTTTAATTCCGGCAATCTCACACAATTATTTTATCAAGTGGGACTCAAAGTCAGGGCCTTGGTCGCTGTGTAGACGCTCTGGGTAGCCATAATGAGAGATGAAGTGTTCCCAAAGGCTTTTTGCAACAAATCTTTCTGTTTGATTAGATGTAGGGATCGCTAGGGCATACTTGGTGAAGTGATCCGTGATCACTAATATGTCCTTAGTTTTACTCTGATCGGGTTCAACTGAGAGAAAATCCATGCAGACAAGTTGTAAGGGTCTAGAGGTTGTTATATTCACCAGCGGTGCTGCTTTCTCAGCTAAGCCCTTTCTTCTCACAAACCGCCCGCATGTCTTAACTTTGTGTTCGACATCTGCAACCATTTTGGGCCAATATAATCGCCTCCTCACAAGGTCCAGAGTGCGGTCTATGCCCATGTGACCAAAGTCATCATGTAAGCTCTTCATTACATCGCTTTGAAGCTCCTGGCTGGCTCGCCAAGCTGTAACACTTGTTTACATTCAATCTGGGTAATCTGAGATCTGGGCCATCAGAAGATGCTTTTCAGGTGTGCAGTCAATAACAACAAACAGGGTTTGAGAACTTTTAGATTTTAGTGAAAAAGAATTATCATATATACAATGCTCAGGTCTGTCAACATAGAAAATGCAAAATAAAAAAATTATTAATCAAAATACTTGAATTTCATCTCAGTATCAAAGCCTTAAGTTAACTCAAACGCTTTATTAATTCTTGTCTTTTAATTCTATTTGCTTCCTATTTGTTCTGTTTTATTTCTTTACAAAAGTTAAATGTAGTTATCTTTAATTTCCTATTTTGTAAAATTATATATATATTAAGTCTTTAATAAATAGTAAATAAATAAATAATTTAATTCTCTAATAAAGTTTTATCTAATCTAAATTCTCAAGCAAATCTTATTTGAAATTATTCACCTTAGTTCTTAACTAAATCAAAATTCACATAACCCAAATCAATTGTACAGGCTAGCAGTTCAAACAGTAACTCAAAATAAATCAATATCACATTTGCAGTACATACATTCAAATATTCGTTCAATTAAATATATTCAAATTCTCAGCGTCTTCATTCATCTCAATTCTTCAAGACAGTCTCTTCTTTAAATACAAAGAACATGTAGCTAAAGTCTTAGTATAACTGTGGGGAAAAGCTATCAAAGGTTCTCATTCAGTTGGACTGATGTGGTGTGGAATCCATTTAGTCTCGTTTGATGGGAGGTTCGCCATCTGGTTGTTGTCGTTGATGTTAATATTTGAGTATTCAGTCAGTCAGTCAGTCAGTAAGTATTCAAGGCAATTGTAGTTCAATCCACAATGAAAATCTTCATCAAAGCATTCAAAAACAGCTTATCTCAAGCAGGTCCGTTGTAGTTTAGTCTAGCTTTAATCAGGCTACAAGTTAGCACTCAACTAGCACTCAAATTAGCATTCACAGGAAAAAACATAAATTCAGTATATTCAAAACTGTACTTTCTGTCTCACACTCGTTTTAACCACTTTAGATACAATCGAATAATTACATTTGGTAAAACTAAATCGGTCAGTAAAGTTCTGTTCTGTTTTAGGACTAGGTCTTACAATCCCTGGTTGATTTGCACTCCTGAGATGTGAAGTGGGTTGACGCAGACATGCAAGGTGTTTCCGGGTAAGAGTCATGGTACTGTCTGTGGGACAAAAGGGTTAAAAAGCCTCATTGGAGTCATCAGGTGGGCCCCCATCCTTCTCCGGTGTTTCGATGATAGGCCCACAACACCTCCAGAGGGCTCATCGGCAACACCTGGCGTCCCAGATGTGCCCCCCTCTGCCTTAACCCTTCTGCGCCACAGATGCTATTTTGGGGCCCAGGTGGCGTCTCTCCTCTTCACCCACAGCCACCGGCTTGCCCATTCAGCAGCGCTTGAGAGGGCTTTGATGGCTTGGCGTTGGGCTTGGCCTCGAATTCCCAAATCCTTAAGCAGCCTGGTAGTTGTCTTACCCACAAAGCCTCTGCAGCCGACTTCCACTGGGCAAACTTTGGCTTTCCAGCCACGTTGCTCAGCATCAGCTGCCAGCTCAGCGTACTTAAGGCTCTTTCGTTCGTAGGCCTCCTCTACAGCGTCCTCCCAGGGCACAGTCAGCTCTACGATGTACACCTTCTTAGTTGAGGAGGACCAGAGCACGAGGTCTGGTCTGAGGTTCGTAGTGGCGATCTCTGGTGGAAAGTAGAGCCTTGGACTCAGATCCACCACGAGCCTCCAGTCTCGCGCTCCTCCCAGCTGACCGAGGTCTGATGTTGTACTGGCCTTGGTCTTGGTTGGCTTTGCACCTTCACAGACGAAACCTCTTGCAGATGTAGGCCGGGATGATGGAGGTAGGGCATTGATGGTCGTTCGTCTGGTCTCCAGCATAGCTGCAAGGCACTTCAGCACTTGGTTGTGCCGCCAGGTGTAACGGCCTTGAGTCAGGCCTGTCTTGCAGCCAACCAGGATGTGTTTAAGGTTTGCTGGAGACGGGCAGAGTGGGCACGTTGGGTCTTCTCCATACCATTGTTGAAGGTTACTGGGAGATGGCAAGACATCATACGTTGCTCGTAAGATGAAGCTGGTGTGAAATGCTTCCATACTCCACAGTTCCTTCCAAGAGAACTTCCTTCTCTCAACTCCCTCCCACCTCATCCACCTCACCATTAGAACAGTGCAACAAAGCAATGTGCAACATGACATGTCTGAGTTGTTTAAATGCCTGTGCTTTATGGAGATGCTGAGCTTGAGCACGAGAGACCACAATGCAAGTGCTGTGGATCCTGGATGTTTCATGGTTTACAATTGCTTCCAATTTCATGGTTTTATTACTAACAACAAATGTAGGCTATTGTTGAGGGCTTTGTCCTTCACGTACTGTAGGCCAGGGGTTCTCAAACTTTTTGGGGCCAGGGACCCCTCAAAGGGTAGAACATTTTCCGAGGACCCCCTCATAATCACATTCCAAATTGAACCATATAGGCTTATAGCTATTTGTAATGTTTTATGCTTTTGGACTCTTTTACTCTAAAATCATATAGTACTAATATTACAAGAGTTTTAGGAAGCAACTTTTGATAAATCACCATAGTTACATATAGATTAGCACTAACCTGCTCCAGGGCAGGCTAACTTAAGTGTAGCTGGATAAGCTTACCACACCCCCGGAAAAAGGAGGGATCCCATTGACCAAGGACTGATATTAGATAGTTAATAAGATTAGCGGAGGGAGAGAGTTCTTTGCAATCGCCAAGATCAATTATTCTTGTATGAGCGCTACCGATTCAGCCGACAAGGAATCATTAATTTGCAAGTCTTGCGCTTTTTTGCGAGTGGTACATTTTTGTAGTGTCGGTGATGCGGAGAACAAAGCACTCATAATTATATGAGCGTTATTAGTACACCATAGCATATCATTATTGTAGAAAATGATTAAGGTGGACTCATGATAAGAATAGAGAGAAATACAGACAATTTATTTTCACTGCTTCAATTTATTGCATTTGTTATTAATACATTTAGTCATTTAACAGACGCTTTTATTCAAAGGGATTCGACCTAGCAACCTTTTAGTTTTAAACCGGTAGAGGGATCCTCTGTACCAGTTGACACTTGCCGTCAGTTATTCATACACAGATATCACCCTATAAACATCCCAACACACCTTGCTCTCACAGCGGTGGCGGTGTTGAATTTTGCCATGATTATGGTCTTGTATTCTTCATATGTTCATCTCCTGCTCGCTAGCGGAGAAAAAAAGAGCAATTTTCTTTGAGTTTAGAACCATTATACCGTTAGAAAATCATTGTTTTGGTGATCGACCTTTCCTGCCTTTTGAAGTAGGACGTGCACGCGCAAATGCCCCGGTAAGTTTAGCCTGGTTGAAATTAACCACATGATTTGGATGCGGATCAGCCGTTAACGAACCGATATTTGCTGTTCTCAATCAGCTCGCTAATCTTAACAGGCTAAAAGGCCAATTGATTAACTTAGCTTCAACTCTACGACAAACGGGCCCCCGTTCGGAATGGATTCATTAGCCATGGATATCAGGCGATTTTTGAAAAGACCATCGAGTGCTTTCACTCACACAGATGCCCGCAAAAGGCCTCAAGTACAAAGTAAGAATGAAGAAGATCAATTCACATTTTTAAACGTTGCTTTGCTTCGCACAACATCGCATTAAGACAGGGACAAACGCTTTTAATAATGTGCTTTGAAATACGATGATGCAGGTAACAAGCCAGCCTTCCCGGTTAGACATAGCTAAGTGAAATGTTTTAGCTTAGCTATAGAATCTTCCATTTTCGCAGTCAAGGTCAAATAGAAGAAGAGCAATGGCAGAAAAAGCATAAACCCGACCCCCTGTCGCTACACGATGGTAGTCCTTTGGGGGATAGTAGTCCCTCACATTGCGCATGCTCAGACACAAACGGTTTATGGCATAAGGCTCAACATAATCGCGCATGCTCAGACAACAAAACGGTTTACAGCATAAGGCTCAACATCAACATCAACATATCTGGCTTGTCTTAACGCATAATGTAGGTTTATTTAACGTAATATTTAATAATGTTGTAAACGGTTTAAACATCAACATATGGGGCTTGTCTTAACGCATAATGTGGGTATATTTAATGTTATATTTAATTATGTTGTAAATGGCTAACAGCATAAGGCTCTACGTCAACATATGAAACGAAACTGGGGAGAGACTTTTTGATCCTCCACCTCATCTGTTTTGTCCACTGTGACAACATCTTCTTTGTTTTTAAATAAATGGTCATGTTTTCAAAAAACTGGCTTTCGTCGCTTTTCTCCATGATTGAAAACGGATCTGTCGTTGTGACGCATGCGCGGCTTCGCTGTCGACAGCAGTCGACAGTGTCGCAAAATGACGCATGCGCAATGTGAGGGACTACTATCCCCCAAAGGACTACCATCGTGTAGCGACACCGCCCCCTTCATTGAGGCAGAGGTACTGTTTGCCTCCCTTCCGTGTTTTATCACTGAAGTTTTTTGTCAGATCAGCAAGACTAAATGGGCCTCATTCTCGAACGCAGTTAAGAAGAATTTAAGAGGAATTTAAGAGGAATTTAAGAGGAATTGGATTTAGGACAACATTCGGCATTCATGAAAGTTTTCTCATCTGGGATTTGCTCTGAACTTCAGAAGACTTTCCGAACTCGAAATAGCAGTCGTAACTCGGCCAGAGTTTTCTCAAATGCGATTCCTTAAAAAACCACAAGATGGCCCCGTTGGCCATCTTGTGGTTTTTTGAGGAATCGCATTTAAGAAAACTCTCCGTGTTAATGAATTTGTGAGAAATCGTTGGTGATTGCGTTCACATCAACTCTACAGATCCTCGGATTAAAGTATCATTAACAATTACGTTTCACATGTAGGCCTATAGTCATGATTCTACGAGGCACCGTGATGTCATAAAATAAATAAAAGGACTACACCGGAATGCTGCGCTCGTCTAGTGAGCGTCGTTTGGCACTGCCGTCTGTGCAAGTACGGCAATCCAGAATTTTCAAGTAGTTCCACGTTGGTGGAACGAACTGCCTAGCACTACCAGAGCAGGCGCGTCCCTCTCTACCTTTAAGAAGCTTTTGAAGACCCAACTCTTCAGAGAGCACCTCCCTTCCTAACTGGCACTTCCACTAGTGCTTAACTTGCACTTATAGCAGTTACATTCCTGCACTTCGTTTTTATTTCCTATTTCGTTTTTCTATTTCTTATGTAAAGTAGTATTTATTGTTACACTAGGTCTCTATTGCTCGTAGCTTGACTGTTCTATCCCTTGTACGTCGCTTTGGACAAAAGTGTCTGCTAAATGACTAAATGTAATGTACACGAAACCGCTTTGACATGACTCGTTTACGAGTTGCTTTCGTGTAGATTCGGTCGATTCCGACTGCACACGTCACTACGGTTGCGTGCCCTTATAAGGAGCTGGCAGGGCGTGTATGTATGCAAATTCAGGAGCACGAGAACGCGCTTTCAATTTAAGAAAACTCTTCCGGGGGAGCACAGCCCAGAAAACTTCTGCTGCGTAGGACCGCATTTTCAAGCGTGCATGAATTTGGCGGATGTCTTTTGCTTACGTTGTTTTTCCGAAGCCCGTAAGAAACATTTCAGAAGAAACTTCAGAAAATGTTCGAGAATGAGGGCCAATATGTTCTACGCATGCGCTCAACCTTTTGTGAGGGATTGCGCAATCTGAGATGAGGCACAGCTCGTCGCTGCCTCACCGTCTTGCTGTCTCCTGTTTGTTTGAATAGGACATGCGCAAATTCAGCGATTTTGATTATAAAAATGCTCGAAAAGATTGGAATCATGCAGAAAATACATTTATACCACAGATCAGTAGAAAAATATTAATATTTATGTTTTTTACTTTCATGATGACAGGTTAGGATCTGCCTCCCCTGACCGCACGCCGGTGCTCTCGCATAGAAACGTGAGCGGGGAGCCAAGCTGTTGCTTCACTGAATAGACCTATATCGTTAATCAATACGTTATTTGATGTCATGAAAGGTGTAGAGCATGGTTTCTTTTTATATTATACTTTTCAGCTGTAACACCCTGGGCCTGTTTCCAGAGGCATTAATTTATTTTTTAGGTCCTATAGACAGAGGTCCTTTCTTTTGTCTTCCCCACCACCCCCTTCATTTTTGTGAGGCCTACACATACTTTTCTTTACTGTTTTCTTGAAATTTTATAAACTACAAACTCCAAACACATCTATTCACTGTCATTTAATATGACTTTAACTGATAACATAATGGAATATAGCCAGGTCAGCCTTACAGTCGCAACATTTTGTGTTGCTTTGCTTCGCGCGTGTTGCATCGCGTCGTGTTGCATCGGGTCGAGGTCTGTCTGATCACAAAATAAGTTTACCCACCTATAATTTTACCACTACAGCACTGAGTAAGTGAGTTACAAATCAGAGCTGTTATGTAACCTCTGAAAGTCATTATAATCACATATTTCATGCTGAATGAGCTCTTGGACTTTTTGTGAACTGGCAGGAGAATTGGATTTTACACAGTGCCTCAGCTGAATTTCTCGGAGAGGAATTGCACGTACACATACACACTGGCTTGATTAATCTGACTTCAGGCATCTGCAGGCCATTCCAAAAGCAACACAAAGTCCCTGTGAAATGCAGATATGGAAGCAGGGCCTGTAAGAGAGATCAGAGGAACTCATTTTTGCAGGGCATCAAAAGCTCTTCCCCCAGCGAGAGTGGGGTCATTCGATAGCACGCTGCCATTATGTGCGTAGGGGACCCAGAGCAGAGGGGAGGGAGTGAGTCAGAGAGAAAGGCAGATGGAGAGTGGCACAGCGCAACACTGTTTCCTGGAGACGCCTGTGTTTATGAGACACTGGATTGGCTCAGGGGATTTAAATGGAGGTGATCAGGACAGGAAGTGTGCACAAACTCTCACCGATATCCTTCATTGAAAATGTAACTTGTCATTGGTCATTTACATATTACATGTAACACGTTTCAATGCAGTCATCATGGAATTTACAGATTTAACACTTTTCCTGTCAGCCATATTACTCATGCACATGTGGCCATAGGCTACATGTGTACAAAAATGTAGACAAAGAACTAAAACTGATCATATTTTTTCAACAAACAAGCCTCATTTGTTTAGTGTTGTTGAAACTATGCATACTAAGTATACTATGTTCTCTAGCCACAAATTCTACATGCAGTTTTGGACACTTGCAGTTCAAGGCAGAAAGATATCAGAGCATCATTTCATCATGCATATGTTTTGAAATGCATTTTAAACTGGAATTATTATTTAACTCCTGAGTGAAATTCAACCTCCATGTTTTGATGCTGTGGATCATGCTGATCTTCATATGAACACCCTCTGCCCTCTATGCTGTGTTTAGGAGGAGGGAGGCGATGAGGAGAAGATTGGGAAGGTGAGCGAATGCCAAAGCCTCAGTGAGACACTGGACGGGGTCACGAATATCATTAAACGGAACGTGGCCGGCCTCTTGGTTCGTGGTGAGAAGGTGGAGGACCTGATTGGAAAATCAGAAGACCTGGAAGCAGGAGTAAGTCGTAACTGTCACAGAAGTGTCTCAGGCCTGGACTGCATGTCACCGCTGCACACCACATTTTTGTATAATACTGTAACTTACACACACTCGTTGATGTAATTACACCGCATAAACAGGTGTTTAATAATCAAATATGTCTGCAAAGCTAAAAAGCTGAGATGGTATAAATAGGTGATGATAGTTCAAGAGCAATGCCAGACTTTGGATAAACTTTTGTGACACAATGTGTGGGATATGAATTTGGATATGAATTTGGATATGAATTTGGATATGAATCGGTCTCGTCTTTACCCTCCGTCTACATTGTTTTTCTTCTGTTCTGCCTCATCCCCCCTCCACTAACCCCTCCCATTCATTGACCACCAGGCCCAGAACTTCAAACAGACGTCTCAGAAGGTGGCGCGATCATACTGGTGGAAGAATGTGAAGATCGTCGTGGTCATCATTGTCATCGTGATCATCATTATCCTCATCATTGTCCTCTTGGCCACAGGAGTCATTCCAGTCAGCAACCCAGTTCCACCACCACCCACTATCCCACCCAATTAAGCACACTCTGTCCCCATATTTTAATTTCTCTCTCTCTCGTTCTCCATTTTTCTGTTTCCTGTTTCTCTCTCTCTTCTAATGCATATGCATGCATGTAGTTTTTGCACATTTGCTCACACCTTCAACTGTCATATGGTGGCACTTTCACAACTAACAGAGTGAAAGCGTCTGACCAATGCCAGTGCTCACTTAACATCATGAGCTCGGACCACTATATTTCCTCATTTAAAGCATTGGTACATAAACTTCTCAGCGTGCAGTTGTTAAGAAGCTAAGCTAAGAGCTAGAATGAGTGATACATGCTGTGGCCTGTACATTGCCCCTTCAGCAGGATAAGATGAATGATATTGTTTTATATTTTCAGTGGCAAATTATGTTACTTTGTTGAAAAGACAAATCAATAATGTGTTACCTTTGTTTCTGAAGGTGCCTGTAATTTGCACACAGAAGTGTGTAAAGCTTCTGAAAGGTTAGTAGAACATGATGTCTTTCATGATGTTACATGGAGGGTTTTCTGTGTCCTGAATGTCATTGCACCCAGTTTAGTTTAGCTTTGTTTTGATTAAATGAAGCTCTCATAGCTGGAATTTTTTAGCTAAGTTGACTACTTGAGATTTGTAGTCACATATGTAAGAGGAAGAACACAACAACATTGTGTGTGTCTGTGTGTGTGTGTGTCTGTGTGTGTGTGTGTGTCTGTGTGTGTGTGTGTGTGTGTGTGTGTGTGTGTCTGTGTGTCTGTGTGTGTGTGTGTGTGTGTGATCAAAGCTTGGTGAAAGACAGGTCCATTGTGTGGTAGTTGGGAGAGAAAATACATGAAGGAACATTTTGTTATCTGGAAAGCACTGTTACTTCTCCAAGGTTCTCTCTCAAGGTTGACTTCTCCTAACCATGGCGAAAATCTAGTCTGAGAACTCCAAACCCATGACTATAGGCCAGCACTGGATTGTTATATAGTTATGTTTTCATTTAGACAAACTAATTCAGATGGACTTTAATTCGATTAAATCAGACTGGTCTGCGTGTTCTTATGTCACTTGATGAGATTTGGAAGTCATCTACATTACATTTGTATAGCTAGAGATGCCTTTGCTTGTAATGTAAATGTAAATCAACCTCAATGTGTTTGAAGTGGTTGCCCGTGTAAGATTCAACTGTGGAGATTCCAGGTTATTTATGTATGTTTGTTTTCATCTCTGTCCCAACAATTTTTGTTTTAATTTCCAGCATGAGTAATAATCTTTTTTAATAACCTAAATAAAATTGATAATTCATACAATGAATCTTGATATCTTGATCAAATTTGAAATTATGAACAACTACCGTTTTGAATTATTTTCCCATATCTTGCGAAAAGATTAAATAAAATAAAATGTAATGTTATTAATTTATGTATAGCACCATTAATAACTGACATTGTCCTAAGACACTGCACAGAGCTCAAGGCAATAACCCTAGAGCAAACGTGTGCAGCCAATGGATAGATGTCATGTTTGTCAGCCTATGCATCTCACCATTCAACAATTAATGTGCTATTAAACTAATAATGACCAAATATTATACCAGGTTAAAGATATCTATGAATCATATACATTTTTTAAATTGTATTTTCTACATTACTTGCTAGAGAATGGAACACTCGATATCATGGTTGTGGGGTTAATTTCTTGACAGACGCTCTAAATCCGTATGCGCACATTCATTGGCATAGAAGACACATTTGGGTGAAAGAGGTGTAAAATGGGTGCTATATCCTCCCCTCACTGACATCCTGTCAACCACTAGAGGGAGGCAAACCATAACCTTCTATTGACAGTGTTACAACCAAAGCATCCAGATCTGTGTATCACTGTGTATACGAACCTGCCAATCTAGACAGTACTTTTCCATATGAAACCAAAACACGCTCAGTGCCATATCTTATCTATTGCCCCTGGAGCCGTTCTGTTAAAGCCTCTTTTTTTGTAACAGCGCCTGGGAATTTGCTTAACCCCAATTTGCTAAGCCAAACTCGAATCAATGAATGATTAATTCATTTGTATCGTTTGTGCTAGCATAATATGTAAAACGATTAACCCCATTTTCTAAGGTTTTCCTCTCCATGTTTGTGTGTACAGAAAGTGAAAAATTCAAAGTCTCCATAGAGGTCCCTGCAAATAATTTTCCTCCAAACTTTCCATGTCTGATTCAGATTCAGCTGTTCATCATTTGGACTATCTGACATGAGTATCATGTTGTATTCATTAAATTACGAATGAGTAGTCCAACATTATAGGCAAATACCCTACACTTGTGGTGTTGTATGTAACATACCTGCCATTCATTTTATTTATTGTAATGCAACAATACATTTGAATTAAGTAACCCAACCTGATCATATGTCCTCTATTACTTCAGTCACACAGCAACATCCAATAGTGCACCTCTAGCTGGATATGTGCTGGTTTTTTGCTTCCTCCTACGTCCTTCATTCTCAAAATATACTGATCAAGATATGAGCAGTCCTTATTTCCTTAAGGGAACACTTTGGCAAGTTAACAAATTCTAATTTAATATGCAGTCGCACAAAGCGGATGAACCATTCTTCCGAGAGATTTAGCGTCAATTTCTCTAAATGTTTGTGCATTGACAAGTTAAACCTTGGAAATGGTGAAATCTGCAGCAGGAGTTGGTTTTAAAGGTTAACCAAAACATTTTGTTGATTGGTTCAGTTTATATAGCTCGTTCACAGCACCGAACATAACATCACCTGTTGCCTGCTCACAACCCGAACTTCCCGATGGTGCCTGCTTCCACCACAGGACAGAAACATAATTTTTCACCAGAAGTTTTCAGAGTCAAGGGCAGTTGGCAACAACACCCAGGTGTGTGTACAGTTGATGCTGGGCAGTACATGAACACCAAAGATGACTGAAAAAACAACAACCTGTAGCCTACGTCTCCGACCGGTCCCATCAATTATGTGTCATAGTGTGTGTCTGTGTGTGTCAAGCTGAACCACGCCGGATCTTTTTATTGTAGTGAAAGACCAGTTTATTGATTTCTAATATGAGCTTGTAGTTCCTATAGCTCAGCAGAGTAGGGTGCATTTCCCAGGCAGCACACATATCAGCAAAAATGCAAAATGTTGGCAACCAGCACTGTTCTTTGGTGTCTGTCTGGTTTAGCTAGTTCCTGGAATTCTTGTCTGGTTATTTTGCAATTATCCAAACACACCTTGTGTATTTAAAAAAAAAAAAAATCTGTTTATAAGAAGGATGACTTGTTTACAAAAACTTGACTAAAAACATATGGTAATGATCTTAAAATCTGGTAAGCCAGCTAATGGTTGCAACGTTTATCTGTACACAGTGGTGTAATACCAATTGGAGAACCGGACATCACAACCACATGCCTCCAGCTGTCCTCTCAGTTAGTTAGTTATCTATTGAGTTGGGATTGTTGGTCTTCAGATGTGTTGTCATATTTGGTAATTAAAACAAGCACTATGAATGCAGACAGATTTGATTGGTGGGATGTTCTATTCTTGTTTTATCAGAGGATCAAACACAAGACAAGGAAGCCCAAAAGAGTGCACCAAAGAGTGCCCTGGTCATCCACTTCAATGAAGACATTCACTTCCACAATTATTTCAAAACAGCAAATGTGAGTAAACCCTTGACTTCATCCAGTGACACCTAAGCCAGATAACAGTATTTTGTCAGACATTCAACATGGAGTCTAGAAAGAACAAACTAAATTGCCACTGGCAAGTTTAATTTCACCATTTTGGTGTTGAAATATCACTGAATGATTGTCTTTTCTTTTCAACAAATGACTTGTGACCCAGTGACTCTAAGGCCAGTGCTCTATGTCTGCTAGAGGTGGGTGTATTAATATGTGTTTAGTGTGAATTATTGCCATAGTAACTTAAACGCGATGCTTGCGTCATTGTGTGCTCCTCACTTAACCCTCTGACCCAGAAACAGCTGTGAAGGTACAGGCACTGAGAGGTCTCCTACAGCTCCGCTCCTTAGGGTTCTGATGCTTTTGTAGGCTGGAAGAGTCACAGGGGTGCTGTATCTTTTACCAAAGTTTTTAAAAACTCAAAAACTCTGCAGTGATCCGAGACTTATGTTTATAAGACCTTTTCTCTATATATCTGTTTTTCCACTCTCTCTCTTTTTTCTTTCTGTCTCCAGGCAGCCACCACCATCAGTAAGTCGGCTTTAAACACCAGCAATAAGACGACCACTCTTCCTTCAGACTTCCAATATCCCCTGAAAAACTTGTCTCAGCTCAGTCTCAAGCCCTCCAGCACAGAATGTCCATTATCTGTATTCAGCAAAGCCTTTTGTAGATGGCAGACCATTGAGAATTGAGAAATGAGCGCTTTAACCCATGGTTAGCTGTTACAGCTCTATGCAGAGGGGAAGAAGAGGTTGTCTGGAGAGCTTGGAGAGGGCATTGGGGAGTATGACTACAACAACCCCAATGACACGGCCAACTTCTGCCCTGGTTTCGAGGTTTGTGTGTGTCCATTTTGTGTAATTGCAATTTCCTTATAGCTATTTTAAAATAAAGTAATCAAATTGTAAAACAGATATTTACAGTGTGTATGCCAATCCCTCGGTTTTACTTAGAGAGGGGACAGCGATGATGAGACGGATGAGTTTGGGCCTTCTATAGACGGCCTCACCCCAACCTCACCGGGCCATGACGGTGTCTCCACCTACGGCGAGGACAACTTGGTGCCAGAACCACACAAGGTACTTTACTAACTAAGCTGTGGAACTTTTATTTCTCTTCACTGAGATTTTGAAAGAAAGTGAATTGACACTTTTTTCCCCCTCATTGTGTGCAAGGTGAACACAATCGAGATCAATTATGCAAAAACGGCTAAGAAGATGGACATGAAGAGACTGAAGACCACCATGTGGGGGCTTCTCACTGACAGTCTTGAGAAACCAGTGGAGGAAACCGCCACCACTGTGAGTTCTAGTCCATTCCATCTGTAGGCAGCTACAAACATCAAACACATCCTCTTGGCCACAGGAGTCATTCCAGTCAGCAACCCAGTTCCACCACCACCCACTATCCCACCCAATTAAGCACACTCTGTCCCCATATTTTAATTTCTCTCTCTCTCATTCTCCATTTTTCTCTCTTTCTTCTAATGCATATGCATACATGTACTGTAGTTTTTGCACATTTGCTCACACCTTCAACTGTCATATGGTGGCACTTTCACAACTAAGTGAAAGCGTCTGACCAATGCCGGTGCTCACTTAACATCATGAGCTCAGATCACAATTTTTCCCAGTTCCACCACCACCCACTGTCAAACCTTAAGCACACTCTGTCCTCATATTTTAATTTCTCACACCTAACCGAGTGAAAAAGTCTAACCAATGCCAATGCTCACTTAACATCATGAGCTTGGACCACCATTTTTCCTGATTTAAAGCATTGGTGTACATACTTCTCAGTGTGCGGTTCTTTGAGTAGGCATTTTATCAATAAAAGCTAAGCTAAGGTGAGGGGTTTCTGTGTCCTGAATGTCATTGCACCCATCCATCTCCTGGGCTTTTTAACCAAGTTTTGCTTTGTTTTGATTAAATGAAGCTCTCATAGCTGGAATTGTTTTTGCTATGTTGACCACTTCAGAATCAGAATCAGGTTTTATTGGCCAAGTAAGTTTGCACAAACAAGGAATTTGACTTGGTAAAGTGGCTCTCAGTGTGCTTACACAGAATATACATCACAACACAAAACAATACAAAAAGTGCAACGGTTTAAGAAGTCTAAGAAAGTATATACAAGGAGGAATGCCTATATACAGGAGTTTGAGATTGGTAGTCACAGATACAGATACAGATATAAGAGCATTGTTGGTGTGTGTGTGTGTGTGTGTGTGTGTGTGTGTGTGTGTGTGTGTGTGTGTGTGTGTGTGTGTGTTTGTGACCACAGTTTGGTGGAAGCCAAGCCATTAATAACTGACATTGTCCTAAGACACTGTAACGAGTCCAAGGCATTAACCCCCTAGAGAAAGCGTGTGCAGCCAATGGAAAGATGTCATGTTTGTTAGCCTATGCATCTCACTATTCAACAATGAATGTGGTAATAAACTAATAATGGCCAAATATTAGATCTTATAAAAGATATCTATGAATCCAATTCAGTTTCTGTCAATTCGATTTCTACATGACTTGCTACAGAATGGAACACTGGGTATCATGGTTGTGGGGTTAATTTCATGACAGACGTTCTAAATCTGCATGCGCACATGCAGTGGCATAGATGACATATTTGGGTGAAAGAGGTGTAAAATGGGTGGTATATCCTCACCTCACTGACATCCTGACTTTGATTGGGGAGCACAATTTGTGACAACCACTAGAGGGAGGCAAAGCATAACTTTCCTTTACAGCTTCCTATTTTCATGTGCCTTGGTAAGGCATTCGAAGCATCCAGATCTGTGTATCAGCTTTAGCTGTACATGAACCCTGCCAATCTAGACACAGTACTATTCCATATTAAACCATGCTCAGTACTATATCTTATCTATTGCCCCTGGAGTTGTTCCGTTAAGGTTCTGTTAAAGTTTTTACAGTTTCCATGTCTCTATGTATTCAGTCTGAACATTCTTTCTCGGTATATACATTTCAGGGTCATATATAAATGAAGGTTTCTGTCTGCTCAGTGTCTAGTTATGGTTGTGGAGTGCAAACCACCAAACAGAGACTCTGTGTGCGGTGAAAGGATGCTGTGTTCCTGCCATTTGGGCCGAGTCATGACGCAAGTCATGTGGATATTAGTGTGTCCTTCTCCTTATGCATTAATAAACAAGAGGGAACAAATCAGCGAGTGTTTGTGAGCATTCCACTGCTTTAGATTCTTTGCTAAGAATGTTACTCAATGACATGTTTTAACATTAGTCATTTTTTACCATCAAAAGCCCTTACTACTCAAAGACCTTTGTTTGCCCCGTGAAATATTCAGCCTTCCTTAACAGAGAACATAGACATAGATGACTACAACTAGTGTTTTAAACCTCTAACGAATCAGAAATAATTCACAAAGGTTCATGTGGGTTATTGCTAAATTACTAAATATAAATGTAAATGTACTGGCATGAAGTCAGACAGTGGGACGGTTTTTAGTTTTAGTTTTAGTTTTTATTTTGACTCATTAGGATATCCTAGGGCAAACTAAAGTCTCCAGGGCAAACTAAAAGGCAGTTTGTCAATCCCTGCAATTCAAAAGGAAAAGGAACAGTGCAGTTCAGCATCTCTCCAAATTTGCTTTAAGTGTTACTTAGACGTGACAATTGTTTTATTCAATAAGCCAATTACCTTTTGAGTTGGTGTCATGAGCATGCCAGGATCCCACTGAAGCAATGCCTGGGACTGAGAAACGTGGGTAGCATGGACTACCACCATGCTATTTCCAAGTTTGAGCTCTGATGTAATTTTGAACTCATTTGAATGAATAATACTGAAAACTAACTAACACAATCATTTTCAAAGCTTAAACACTTGGGAGACCAAGGTTTGTTAGACTAATTTAGGTAGTCTGACATGCCTTGATGTTTTTGTATATTTCACCAAACTAAAAACATTGATGCAAAAGTGGCATATATGATTATATTCTAGAAGACTAGGATGGAAGGACTAAAGGAATGTAGTACAATCATTTTTTATTTAAATCAAATGTAAACCCTTACAAAAACCTATTTCAGAGGTGATCAGACTTTGTACAAAAACACATTGTAAAGACTTTGGGCCAAAACCTTTGAACTCTTGCCCTTGGAAACATAGGTGTTAGCTATACATAGGCGATTTTAGCATTCAGAAAGTGTGTGTGGTTTCACTACTAAATATTAATAATTTCAGAGTAACCTTTTCTTCTCCAAAACCAGTGTCCCTAGACAATGAATATTGATGAGGTAGGTGTAAACACTACTGTTTATCCGTCCAAGACAACGACCATTAAATAATGGCCCTGGAATGTCCTTGTGGCTCTCTGTCTCCCACAGGTTTTCTTGCCATATCATGACCTAATAGCGAATCGCCGAATTGCCATGCCCTTATCATATGAATAGCCCTCATTTGCTAATGGGCGGATCATTAGGAGCTGAAACCTCACTCAGGCCCCGTGCACACGGAGTCTAGGTTGCCTGAACCCGGATTCATTTTTCACACGGATCCACTTTTTAATCGCGTGCACACGGAGCCAGGTCAAGAGAAATTTGCATGCACATGAATCCAGCGGATCGTATTGAATCGGCTGTAGCACATCCCCCACGCCTGTTGGTGGCGCTACAGATAACTGAAGAAAACGGAGAAGAAGACAGGAGCACGCTAATAAAGTGACATATGACAGTAGTCAATCCAACTAGCAATGTTTAGCTTAGCCGCATAGCCTACATTTAATCTGCACAGTAACACATTATGGTGGTTAATAAAATCAGTGGTCAGAGCAGACTGTAGGTTAAGCGAAAAATTATTATATTTTGTATTGATAATAAAGAGTTTAGAACAGTGCAACAAAGCAATGTGCAACATGACATGTCTGAGTTGTTTAAATGCCTGTGCTTTATGGAGATGCTGAGCTTGAGCACGAGAGACCACAATGCAAGTGGTGTGTATCCTGAATGTTTCATGGTTTACAATTACTTCCAATTTCATGGTTTTATTACTAACAACAAATGTAGGCTATTGTTGAGGGCTTTGTCCTTCACGTACTGTACCTCTGAAGTAACGTTAACGCTAGCTAGTAGCTATCGCTATCGTTGTCTGACAGGACTAAAGCTATGTAACATTTATCTTTATTACAGACCGTTTTGAAACTTCCGTCTATAATAAAAAAAAATTCACGTCAGATTTGCTCATATAGACTATTGCTGAAACCGGTTTTGTAAAATGGTCTGATGCAAATAGATTAAACAGTGATAGATTCAAGTGTGGCTTGTTATTGTCATCCCTTTCCTAACAACATCGATTTAGATAGATAGATAGATAAACTTGTATTAATACCGTTAGGGAAATTCACGTGTAATAGCAGCAAGGTAATAGGTAGATTTTTTTTTTAAGCTGGAGAGCTGCTATAACAGGCTGCCACACTCGCTGCGCCATGGCAACCCATTCAGTTATTAAATAATGCCGGTCGTGTCCGTTGTTCTGGCTAGTCTAAAAAATTACGTCCAACTGGCCACGAAAGTAAGACCACGAAAAACTATCCACATGTAGGTAGAGTAGCACACTATCCCAATACAAACAACTAAGCACAGTAGAAAATGTA